>NC_080178.1:6573091-6873091 GCF_950295315.1 Erinaceus europaeus
TGGATAGGACAGAGAGAAATGGAGAGAGGAGGAGAGAAAGATAGACACTTGCAGACCTACTTTCACCTCCTGTGAAGTGACTCCCCTGCAGGTGGGGAGCTGGGGGCTCTAACTAGGATCCTTATGCTGGTCCTTGTGCTTTGTCGCCACATGCGCTTAACCTGCTGCACCACCGCCAGACTCCCATTAACTCTCTGTTCAGCCACCAGGTTCCAGATGCCAGCATGATGCTGACCAGACTTCCTTGGACAGATGACCCCACCAATATGTCCTGGAGTTCTGCTTCCCCAGAACCCCATGTCACTAGGGAAAGAGAGAGGCAGGCTGGGAATATGGATCGACCAGTCAATGCCCATGTTCATCAGGGAAGCAATTACAGAAGCCAGACCTTCCACCTTCTGCATTCCACAATGACCCTGGGTCCATACTTCCAGAGGGCTAAAGAATAGGAAAGCTATCAGGGGAGGAGATGAGATAGGGAGATCTGGTGGTGGGATTTGTATGGAGTTGTACCCCTCTTATCCTATGGTTTTGTTAATGTCTCCTTTTTTAAATAAATAAAAAAATAAAAATAAGTAAATAATAAATAAATAAATAAATAAATAAATAAATAAAATAAGCGTCCACTCACTGGAGAATGTGTAAGCCTCTCCTTTCCCATCTGGGAGCTCATCCCCACGTAAGTAATCAATACCGGGCTGTTGTTACCCTTTCCAAGCTCCTCCCTGTCCTCACGATTGACACAGACATGTGTACAGACTTTGATGCATCCCACAGCCTCACCCTTTTGCTGCATGCGTGTGATGCATGTCGATCTTCAACTTGATTTTCTGTCACCTAGACACAAACAAATACTTCTTTTCCATTCACATACATAATCTGACCTTTCATTTATTGTGAAACAATTTGGAGGGGGCAAAATGTGCTCTTATTCTAATGATGGATAGTCAGATTATTACTTTCTCACAGGAAGCTGAAGGGGGGGTGTATCATTCTACACCCTGGCATTTATGTCTTAGTAGGCCAGACTTGTAAGAGAAGTATTTCTAGGCCAAATGCCATATAAAATTTTAAATTTTAGATGGAAAATAGCACATTATTTTGAGGTGGAAAATGTTGTAATTTATGCTAGCAGCAGAAAATGGAAATGGAAAAATGGAAACTCAGAATTGGACATTGAAAGCAGCAACATTTTAAATCATTATTTTATTCTTATGCATTACAATTTAATGCAATGACAGTCTAAAAGTTCATTTAAGTTACTTAACCAAGAATGATGAAATAATTTTTTTGGCCATTTACATTTCAATTTCTCTACCTTACTTATTCATTGCCTTCTCATTTATCTATCCTTTTTCTTTTTTGTGATGAATCTTAAACTTTTGCTTGCACGCTAAGGTCATTGAGCAGTTGTTATCTGACACCTATGTACATATATTTCCTCATGCTTCCTTTCTTTTAACATTGCTTGTGATACTTTGATATATCCACTGTACATTTCAGTTTTCATGTCTACATTTAGTAGTGTTCCTGCAACCAGAGAATTGTCCAAATATTCACCTCTATTTTCCTCTAATATAATTTCACATATACATTCTCAAGCCATCTCTGTTTTGTTCAATAACCCCCACCAGGTTATGGGCTTTTTAAAAAAATTGATTTAATAGTGATTGACAAGATGATAGGATCACAGAGCTACAATTCTCTACAATTTCCACCAGCAGAGTTCCATATTCCATCCCCTCCATTGGAAGCTTTCCATTTCTTTATGCCATGGGCTTTTCTACCCAAAACTTGGATAGACAGTTATTTCAGGACAACTCCATTTTCCAAATCCTCTGTCAGTTTGCAGAACTGGTACTTATATACAAATTCTGTACTACAAATCCACTGCTCCTGGAGCCTATTTTTCCCATTTTGTTGCCATTGTTGTTGCACTTGTTGGAGCTGTTATTGTTATTGTTGGCTTCTGGTACAGTGTTCTCTTTATTATTTATTCTACACTAGTACCCATAGTGCCACAGAAATCAAATTCTATCTACTTACTTACTAGAGAATTTTTCTCTTCAAAATTTCTCCTGAATGATTCTTTAACTTCCTTGTTCCTCAAGCTATAGATGAGGGGATTTAGCATAGGGGTCACCACAGTATAGAATAATGAAATCACTTTACTGATATCTAGGGTGGAACTTGAACCAGGACAAACATAGATGAAGAAAAGAGTCCCATACAGGATGGACACAGCCACCAGGTGAGAAGAACAAGTAGAGAAAGCTTTCTGTCTCCCATCAGTACCCTGGATCTTCAAGATGGCTGCCACAATGCAAACATAAGAGACCATGATGATCAGACCACTGAGTACTCCTATAGACCCAGCCAAGATGAAAAGCACCAACTTATTAATCGAAGTATCTACACATGCTAGGGAGAGCACTGGTGAGATATCACAGAAAAAGTCATTGATAATATTTGGACCACAGAAGGGTAAGCCAAAGGTGAGAATTGTATGAGTCATAGTACTTACGAGAGCCACAGAATAAGGTCCTACCACCAGCTGCACACAGACCCTCTGGGACATAATGAGTGTGTAAAGCAAGGGCTTACAGATGGCCACATATCGGTCATATGCCATAGAAGCCAGGAGGAAACATTCCGTTGCCACAAAAAGACCAAAGAACCACATCTGTGTTGCACAGCCCAAGAAAGAAATACTCTTTTTCTCTACAAAGACATCACAGAGCATCTTGGGAGTAATGGAAGATGACAAACAAATATCCACAAAGGATAAATGGCTAAGAAAAAAATACATTGGAGTATGGAGTCTGGGCTCAATCCATATGAGAGTGATCATTCCCAAGTTACCCCCTAGAGTTACAAAGTAGACAAAGAAAATTATGAGAAATAGGATTATTTGTTGATGAAGATGGCCTGTTAGGCCCAAGAAGAGAAACTCAGTTACCATTGTCTGATTCTTAGTTTCCATGGTTGGTTACAATCTGTTATAAGAAAGAAAAAGAATCTTACCAAAAAAAAAAAATCAATCATTAATAGTTACCAAAAATATTTAAACCAAGGATATATTAAAAAAAACTACCATAGACACTTATTACCACACAATTTTAATTAGAAAACATTTTTTCATAAATATCAGATCTGAGCAGTTGTACAAAATCCTATGTAAATTCAAACAGCTCACCTTTATGACTTTTATTTCTGTACTCTCTCCCATAAAAGAGAAATCTTTGCTTTCTAACTTAAGCAAAATGAGAATGATTAAGTTATAAACTTTATCTAAAAGGAGAATTATACTTCATGTTTCATCCTATAGCATGATGGGGTAACAAAATCTTCTTGGGAGTAACCTTACAGGAAATCTTGAAAAATCTAATGAGATTAAGATTCTAACCTTAGACCTCAGGAAACATTAAGCAAAGTAGTTCCTGTTCTTATTGAACAATCAGTAACATTTTATTATTACTCAACCACAATCCAAATACAAGTTTATCATGCTTTTTCCCTCCCCTACATAATGGATATAGAACACAGTAATTTACGCAATTGACAGCATTCATTATGAATATTAGCAGAAAGAAATGAATGTTGTGTTCCTATAAAGCTGTCCTGAGCAAAATAAAGGAGATTCACTCTGTGGCAGATAGGAAGTCAGAAGATGAAATGATAACCAAGAATATACAGAAGAGAGATTGAGAACAAGGTGGAGAGAGAAATTACTTGCAACCACAGAACTCCCATAAAAAATAAATGTGAAAGACCAGAAAGAATGGAAAAAAGTAATCTGACAAATGTTGGATAGAAAATTGTTAAGGAATTTTTATCAAAGTATATTTTACCATCATGTATTTTACCAAAAGAATGTGGAATTACATTGTGTGATTTCTTATATTTTGTATAAGCTTCTCTTAAGGCATTTATCCTGAAATTAGTCAGCAATATCAATGATAGCAATAAGATACATAAGATAGCAAATGCATAATGCTTTATGTTACAGTCACTCTCCAAAAAATAGTATGCTCTGATTCACTAGTCTAGAAAGAAAGCAAATAAATAAAAGTGTTTTAAATTCCTAGGAAAAAACCACTATATCAAAGTACATCTTTTAAAAAAGATTTAAATAACATTGTCAGTTCAATTAAACTTGTTTTAAATAAAAATAATATACTAAATTACATAACACAATAATATATGTAGATTTATGATGTAAACAGTGACTTTAAATTATGAATATTTTATCACTGCTTACATGTTTAACTTGTGGTGTATATTTTTGGCAATCAGCCAAAAAAAAAAAAAAAGACATGATAATTCTAGGCTTACAATAGACACTTTACTATTGCTTACATATTTTGGCTATGCCCATCTAAATATGCCAGTATTAGACTGTGTATATGAAATTAATCCAAACTGTTTCTAATTTGTAGACTGTGGGAAGTACGCCCACTGTCTGGGAATTCCAAGCCATTGTTTCCATGAGAGTCTGAGCAGGTAGACCCCAGGTTCTCCCTCTTCCCAGGTAGAGACAATGGCAGGTCTAATGATGGATGGCTTCTCCCAGGCTACCTTTCTGCACATGCCCCTCCTCCCCTTAAAACAAAGGCCATGAATTACTGTGTACTGTGTATGGCAGACATGAAAACCACCACAAATATCCTGGTTTCCCTCAACTGCTCCCTTTCCCTCTGCCCTAACATACCTGTTATTTATCCCCAGAGAAATATGCATTGTGAGCCTTGTACAGTAATTTTCCAGTGTGATCAAATAGTTTGTAGGTCAAGATGCAATTATGTATTGTGTTTGGGCTAATGATTACCTCAACCTTCTCCCTGGACAATGGATGTATCTGCTTGCTTTCTCCCTCAATAGATGAGTCACCCCTCTGAGGCCTCTCCAGGAGCTGGATGAGTCTGGTGTGATTCTCTCCTTTCCACACACATCACCCCAGACATGCAGAGCCACCCCAGGACTCCCAGGTGGCCACTCTGACCTCTGCCAACCAATGGCTGGGGAGGTGGGGCCCCAGAGTGAGACCACAGTAGTCTACTCTCTTCCTTTCTTCCCTATCTCTCCCCTTTCCTTCCTTTTTCCCTCTTGCTTTCCCTTCCTTCCTTCTAGCTCCCTTTCTTATTTCTTCATTTCAATATGTCATTTTAGTCCTTGTGTGAAAACAAGAGCTCTGCTTCCTTTTCCATCCCTAGCATTTTGTAACCTTGGAATTTCTCAAGAACATGACAATATTTCTAGATTATTAAGAAATTCAGGGAGTTGGGCAGTGGCGCAGCAGGTTAAGCACACATGGTGCAAAGCACAAGAACTGGAGTAAGGATCATGATTTGAGCCCCCGCTCCCCACCTCAGGGTAGTCGCTTCACAGGCGGTGAAGCAGGTCTTTAGGTGTCTGTCTTTCTCTCCCCCTCTCTGTCTTCCCCTCCTCTCTCCATTTCTCTCTGTCCTACCCAACAACAATGACATCATTAACCACAACAATGTTAAACAACAAGGGCAACAAGGGAAAATAAATAATATAAATATTAAAAAATATATTAAAAAAAGAAATTCAGTTCACAGAGGCAATTATGCTTAGAAAAATAAATAAAAAGGACAAAGACAATTACTCGACAGCTTCTTTCATATGTAGAATCTGGAGATTTGAAGCACATGAACTTAGAAAAAAACAAGTAAGCTAGCTATCGTGGTGAGAACTAGGAAGGTTAACGTTGAAAGGATGAGGGGCACAGGAGTTTAGTGGTGGGTGAAGTACGGAACTAGACCTTGTAATCTCAACAATCTTGTAAGGCACTATCCATAGTGAATCAAAAAAAGTGGCTTGAAAAATAACTTAATAAAATTTTAAAAAGAAATCCAGTTTAACAAAATTAGCACAGACCCTCACAAGTATTCACACAAAATGTCAAAGTCTGTTCTTCAAGAGCCTAAGGTAGGGAGCATGTCCTATTAAAGTTCAAAGGCATCCTTAAGTTTCTCTACCATATTCCAAAAGCTGTGTAGTATCAAAAAGGCAGCATACTCACTTCTGTAAAGATCTCCTGTATATAGTTCTTTCAACTATATCATAAGAAAGTATGGTTTTCTAGCAATAAGATTGGAATATTTGGCTTCCGTCATTGTGGCAACCATTCTGGGCTAGAGTCATGACTTTCCACATGCCTGGTGAAGAAGACAGATGCTCCATCATGAAGACCCCAGGAATAAAGGGATCTCCTTGAACCTGCACAATGATATTCACACTGCTCAAAATAAAGGACATTTTCTTGGGAGTTTTCAATAACATAGAGCTGAGTCCCCAGACAACTGAAACCTCAAGGGATAAAATCTAAATGATCCTTGGAGCACTTGGGCCAAGTACTGTTTCATAGCTAGGTCTAATCTCACAGAGGACTCCCTAGGACAATAACATGAGAATATTTCCCATCTGACATCTCCCTAAAGAGCAAAAGAGAATTCACTTTGCTATCAGTAAGGACTGATGTATCTAGTCATCAGGACCAGGTGGGATAAAGAAATTTGCTACCTTGATTCTTGAGTTGTATCATCTGGATATAGCTATTGGGGCTGGGTGATGGTGCACCTGGTTGAGCAGATGTGTTGCAGTGCTCAAAGACCAGAGTTCAAGTCCCCAGTTCCCACCTGCAGGGAGGAAAGCTTTGCAAGTGGTTGAAGTAGTGCTTTAGGTTTCTGTTAGTCTCTCTACCTCTCTATCAACCCCTTCCCCCTGGAATTCTGGCTGTCTCTATCCAATTAATAATAATAATAATAATAATAATAATTTTTTGTTAAAAACCAATGTTATTTATATTTTTATTGCTTGCATTTGAAGTATTCCTTGATGACATCTTTAGCCTGAGATTCTTTGCCATAGCCCTTCTGGGCTCCAGTCCTGATTCACTGTGACAGCAGTTTTATTTGCTCTTGATTTAACCATTTTTTTAATTGATGTGGTTTTTATTTTGCTGTTCTGTTGTACTTCAGTTGTTGTGTTTTGAGTACAAGCCACACTATACTAAAGACCTTTATTAAACATGCAGTCACCAACCTCAGAAATTACAGCAATAGTAACTGAGGCAAGGATTGATGCAGTTCAATAAATACCAGTTAGCCAAAGAATACCTCCAGTCCAGGTTAAAATAGCAACCAAACAAAAGAAAAAGAAAGAGACTGGAAAAAGGGGGGATCAAGAATAGACAATTATGCAATTCTACTGTCCACTATAAGTTCTAGGGATAAAAAGGGGAGAAAGGGAAGTAGAGAAGAACCCCACACATAGAGTCCACTCCTAGTCAGATTTCTTCCCCTAAATAAATCATAAGCGAGTATCAGTGAATTCAGAAACAAAAGAAGGAGGAAGGAAGAAAAGAATAAATAAAAAATTTAAAAAGGAAGAAAGAAAAAAGGAAGAGCAGTGAAAGGAGTTGTTTTTTTTTTTTTTTAAGCTAGGAGGAGGGAAAAAGGAGAGTAGAGAGAGAAATAAGTTTCTCTCACAATGAATAGGACATCTAGTCACCTAGCAATGGAAAAAAAACAACAATGGTTAATTTTGGTCATCCTGAAGAAGGTGGTTGGAAAAGGGATACGTGTATATAATAATAGTAGTAGTAAAATAAAATAAAATAGAGTAGAAAACCCCTAACAGTCAGTCTGCAGCTTGGACTGCTCAATTGGCTGCAGACAGCCTGGACAAAGATAGCCAATTGTGAGAGGAATCCAAAAACCCCTCCAGGTAGCCTTTCCCAGGCAGGGATGATGCTTTGATTGGTCAGGTATTTTGTCACTCAAGTAGAACTCTGGCCACTTAAAAAAGAGAGAGAGAGAGAGAGAGAGAGAGAGAGAGAGAGAGAGAGAGAGAGAGAGAGAAGTTAAAGGAAGAGGGTTGGAAGGACACCCCTGATGAACCAGGAATCTTGTTAAAGAAAATAGCTCAGCAGGGAGCCTGCTAGAAGCCTCTGAGCTGCCCCTGCAGGCTGGTATTTGGGGTGAGGCTTGGAGGGCAAGCTCAGAAATAGTCAAAGGATTTTCCTTTGTTCCCCTGACCTCCATTTGTCAGCCCAAGAGAGAGAGAGTTATAGGTCTGTATTTTGGTGTCACTCTGACCAGCCTATGTTCCCCCTCCTACAGACATTCCAATATCCTACCAGATCCAGCGGATTCTGGGTTGCAGGCTGCTGCCTCTTGGAGCTCATCACAGCTGTGGCTCCAAAGTCATCATCTTAGCTCCCAGCCATAGCACTTAACTAATACACAGCTGCAACCAATGACCTTACAAGGTTTGCCTTCTCTCCAAGTTTCTTGTTGTCATCAACCCTAATTAGGTTGACATGGTGTTCAGCACAGAGGGCCTTTACCAACTTGACATACATAGGCTCATTACAGTTGGATGCAAGTGCACAAAGGTGGGCTTGGTGTTTGTCTAAGGCTTTGGCAGCTTCGCAAATGCCGCGTGCTAGGCCATCCTGAATGAGGGCGGTCTTCAGCACCTCTTGGAGAGCTGTATTCAAGTCCATTACACTTCCAGCAGCAATGCCTTCCTCCGACATGGGACATGGGGGTGGATTAAGAATCCTAGTACCAGATGGTGGACCAACTTTGGGGATAAGAGTGCTTTGCAGAAACATATCTTGATGAAATTAGGAATTGTACCCACGTGTTAACAACTGTTCTAAACCATTAATCTCCCAATTAAAAAAAAAAGGAAAAATTAGAGTCAGCTTGTCTACCTCTAAAGAAAGCCCACTGTAATTAATAAATAAATGTCTTTTCTTTTTAAAATTTATTTATAAAAATGGAAATATTGATAAAACCATAGGATAGGAGGGTACAATTCCACAACCCCCCTCCCCCCCCCCAGAATTCCATATCCCATCCGTTCTCTTGGAATTTTTCCTATTCTTTTTTTCCTCTGGGTGTATGGACCCAGGATTATTATGGGGTGCAGAAGTTAGAATGTCTGGCTTCTGTAATTGCTCCCCACTGAACATGGGTGGTCCATACTCCAAGCCCATTTCTATCTTTCGCTAGTGGGGCAGGACTCTGAGGAGGTGGGGTTCCAGGACACAATGATGAGGCTATCTGCTCAGCTAAGCTAGCGTGGAGTCATGGTAGCATCTGCAACTTGGTGGCTAAAAAGTATTTTATGAAACAGAACACATCGTTAAATAATCATGAACCTGAAGACAAAAACATAGCCAAAGAGATTTGGGGTCTCTGTTTTGGAAAAAGCTAGTAGGTCTAGTTTAGGTATATTCCAAGGGACCCATACCTTTACTAAATTTTGCCTGAGTCTGACAGCTAACATGCAGGTAACTTAAATTATTGTCTGGGGAGACAGTGTCAGAGTTGGAAATGGGACTAGAAAGCTGGATCAGGGAAGAGAGTAGCTCCCAAATCTGGGAAAGGTATATAGATATTGTTAACTCTAAACCCCATCGATTTGATCTGGGGCCCATATTTGTCACAAGAGCCTATGTGACCTCTGCATCTCTGTAGGTCTGAGCTCATATTCTGTGGTCACAGCAAGGAACATTCCAGGCTGCACTAATTTCAGGACATTGCCCAAACTCCCTTTGAGAATATGGGGCTGTCCCTACCACTGTTGATCCACATTTAGGGCAAGGTCCTATAGGAATAAATGCCTTTCCTGCCAAGACAACAAAAGACCAGCAGGTGGCAGTATATCCACATAGAAAAAAAAAAAAACTGTCTTGTTAACTTCCAAGCTCTACAAATTCCTTTTCTCTGTACACAAAACCTTAACAGAGAATGTGAAACTGAACCAGCAATATCTTTACACATCACAGCTCCTCCTTTTCTTCTTCTTTTTTTTTTTTGACACCAAATATGTGTAGTTTATCAACTCAAAATAGCATTCATTACACTTTGTATGCCCTGGAAATCCTTATTGTTCATTATTTACTGAACAAAAATCAACATGTTGAGAACATAAGGAATAGCATTACATTACTATCTGTTGCACTGCTGAAAAAAATCATGGCGTGTCCTTTTATATTGTTCTTTGCAAAAATGCATCATGACTTCTTGCCAACCCAGTATTTCTCACGATCTACTTACACAGGCTCTTCAGCCAAAAGTATCAGCTCATAGTTTATAGACAGTTCATGAAGGGAAACATCAAGATACTCTCCTTTTACTTCTACAAACCCTCCCTTTAATAAATTAAAACTTAAAAAAAAAGGAAATTAAGATTGCCCACACTAAATTTAAAATTGTAACTGAGAGCCACTATATTTCTAAAAGATTTTCATCACTCTAAGTGGAAACATTAAATCCTAATTCTCCACTCCTCCACCCCCAGCCTTTGATGATTTATGAGTTTGTTCAGCTGTGTGCTGTAAGTTGAGAGCACATAACATCTATCTTTTGGGACCTGTCATCTGTGTCATGTTTTATTTATCCAAATAGTCATGACTTTTACCAGAGTACTGGTCAGCTCTGGCTGATCGGTTGCGCCAGAGATTTCTAGAACTTCAGTGCCTCAAGCATGAAAGACATTGGCACAAGTATTAGGCTGTGTCTCTGAAAAAAATATACAAAGTCACTTTGGAAAGGTTTGTACTGTAGCTGGAGTGAGGAACAGCAGTCAGGAGCAACAGACTTACATGCCTAAGGCTCCTTGTTCAGTCCTTGGGGCTACAGAGTTGTAGAGTGGTAGCCCCCGCTCTTAATTTTTTTAATGTTTATTTATTGGTTAGAGAAAGCCAGAAATTAAGAGGGTAGGAGAAGTGAGAGAAGTAGAGAGAGCCCTGCAGCCCTGCTTCATCATTGGCAAAACTTTCCCCTTGCACATGGGGACAGGAGGCTCAAACCCAGGTCCATGTGCAACATGGGTGCTCAACCAGGTGCACCCAGACTCATCTCATTCTCTCTCTCCATCTCTCTCTCTCTCTCTCTCTCACTCACACACACACACACACACACACACACACACACACACACACACACACAATAAACATAAAATTAATCTAATACTTTTTTTAAAAAGAGGTAAATCTGTTCTGTTGCTTTAGACAGAAGCAAGGTTAATTTTTGCTTTGTCTAAAGATATATTCATTGCAAGAGAAGTTTTTCAGGAATGAAACCAACAACAACAAAAAGCATTGGTGAGCATATCTGCCTTCCAAACAACAGCAGAAAGAAGTCTCCAAAAGGAGTAGCTTATGGTGGGAGTTTCTCTCCAAATGGAATACATGGGATAAGAAACTTTTCTTTCTTCCTTTTTCCCCTCTCTTTTTCTTTCTTTCTTTCTTTCTTTCTTTCTTTCTTTCTTTCTTTCTTTCTTTCTTTCTTTTTCTTTGCCTCCAGGGTTATTGCTGAGACTCAGTGCCTGCACTATGACTCCCCTGCTCCTGAAGGCTATTTTTTTCCCTTTTGTTGCCCTTTTTATTTATTGTTGTTGTTATTATTGTTGTTGTTGTTGCTGCTGCTATTAGATAGGACAGAGAGAAATGGAGAGAGGAGAGGAAGATAGAGAGGAAGAGAGAAAGACAGACACCTACAGACCTGCTTCACCGCTTGTGAGGTGACACCCCCCCCCCCCCCCCGTCAGGTGGGGAGCTGGGGGCTTCAACCAGGATCCTTATGCTGGTCCTTGCGCTTTGTGCCATGTGCGCTTAACAAACTGCGCCACCTACTGCCCAGACCCCAAGAACCTTTTCATCCAATGCTCCTAAATATTCAAATTTTAGCAATAGCTCCATTAACCCATTTCCAAATAGACTAACCAGGCTTCAGACTATCAGATGGCAGACCCTATCACAAACACACACCGCGCAGAGTCTTGATGAATGAGGCCAGTGTGACTTTTACTGCTATGGACACTGAACATCGACTGTATTCCAAGACGTGTATTATAAAGTGATAAATGGACGCTCTATTTTAAGCATCATTGGCTTGAGAGCTTCATGGGCTTTTGGGTGTCATTTTTCTCGTGAAATTTTGAGGGCTTTAGTATCATTACCTTGGGATTTTCTTACCCTGGAAATAGAACCTATCAGTCCAATTACCCTTGAAGCCAGTTTTTCACACTTCAAAACCTAGCTAGAGAGGGACCAGGAGCTGGCTCACCTTACAGAGCACACACTTACTCTGTGCAGGGATTTGGGCTCAAGTCCCAGGTCACCACATGGGAGCACCATGCAAAGAGTATGTTCTGGGAACAATGTAGTGGTACTGAAGTGCTTTTCTCTGTCTCTCTCTCTTTCTCTCTGACTCTATCTCTCCCCCCTCTAACTGAAAATTAAAAAAAAAAATTGGCGCAAGGACCGGCGTAAGGATCCCAGTTTGAGCCCCCGGCTCCCCACCTGGTTAAGCACACACACTATAGTAATCAAGGACCTGGGTTCAAGCCCCTAATCCCCTCCTGCAGAGGGTAAGCTTCACAAATGGTGAAGCAGGGCTTCAAGTGTCTCTCAGTCTCTCTCTCTCTCCCCTTCCTCTCCCCATTTCTCTTTGTCTTTATCCAGGAATAAACTAATTATATAAATTAATATTTTTAAAAAACTACAGCTATGAAAACACACGATTACCTACTTATTTAATAGATTTCTAATGATGACTGTTAACTTGATATTTTTTTTTCCCAGACTCTTGGACAAGCAGATGAAGCAGTGATTGTAATGTCTGGTCAACTGTCAAATAAGTTTTGCGAAGAAACAAGTTTGGTTCCATATTGTTTTAGGTCAAATCAATTGACAGTTAAAAGGCTGTTATTATTACTCTTTGCTTTGTTTTTTTCCCAAGGATGACTCACTTATTTTCTACATCACATCTTCCTTCTTCCATGGAAAAGACAGTGACAGGGGGTTGAGTTAGCTCACAGATTCCATGAAAACAGTCTTCTTCTCCAATCACTTGTACAGGGGTGACCGATTTATTTAGGGTTACATAAGCCTTTAGCAGGAAGGTTCTCCAGAGATTGTAGAATTCAACTTCTTAATTATAAATAAGGAAATGGAGGGCCCACCAGTACAGCGTGACTTGTGATCACAGAAATGAAACCATGAAGCCAAAAGGGGCAGCAGGGGGAGGGGGGGCAGGACTGCCTTACAGGGAGAAGGGATCTTGAAATTAAATCACGGGGTCAGACAGACATGATAAGTCTCAGTGCACTGGTGCCGGGGATCTGCATGGTAAGGAATGGTTAATATCCTTGAACAGAATCCAAAAAACAAGAAGACAGCTATCAGAGACTTAGACTCTTTCCACTACTTCCTGTTTTCTGGTTTCTTCCTTCTCCTGAACAGCGATTAAGACTTATTATAGAGGGATCAGTTAGTGGTGCAAGTGACTGAGCACACGTTATAATGCTCAAGGACCCAGGTTTGAGGCCCCAGTCCCTATATGCAGGGGGAAATTTTTCCGAGTGGTGAAGCAGAGTTGCAGGTCTCTCTGTCTCTGTCCCTCTCTATCACCCCCTTCCCTCTGGATTTCTGGCTGTTACTATCAAATAACAAAATATAACACACAAAAATGATTATAAGGTTTATTTATTTAGCTATTTAATTATTTCTTTATATTTGGTGAGAAATAAGACAGAGACAGAGAGGAACCAAAGCACTGCTGAGTTCTGGCTTATGGTGGTACTAGGGACTGAACCTAGGACCTCTGTAATCTTGATTTTAAAAGGAAACTCACAGAAGGTGCATCACAGTCCAAGAAAACACAATATAAGAAGTGGGAAGATCTGACACCCTCCAAGACCCCTGTCTTGCTCACCCTGTAGTGGCCCACCTCCTGGTTTTCCAGCCTCTCTCTTACTTCCGCCTGTATAAATGTTCCCTGAAGTAGAGAGGTGGAAACGTTGGCTTGAGCACGTCTTCTGCCACTCTTCTGTCTAAATAAGCAAGCAATAAGCTTTTTCCCTTTGTGCAAAAGTTGTTGTGACTGTGTTTGGTTTACACTGGCTCCAGGCAGCAAAGCCAACCTTCTTCATAACTGTTTACTGACTCCAAGATGACCATAGAGGTCAGTGGCTTATTTTGCTTTTTTTTTTCCTTTTTTTTTCAATCCCCCCCCCACTTCTGGAGACCCATCAGAATACTAGAAATGGACCTAGTCTTTATGACCTGGAAATCCTCCCCCTGGAAATTCCCCCCTTATAGAGGGGGACTGTAATACATCAAAAGAAGCAAAGACATCTATCCAGAGAGACCTATGCACACCCATGCTCATGGAAGCCACTGGTTTTACTGAGGATATAACTGACTCAGTGTTAAGGATATAAATGATCACTGAACTTTCCAGTTGCCAAAGTGTATTCACAGTCACATTAATACACACTGCACCGCTTGAAGTCTCCTGGTGACCTCATTTAAGAGCATACTCAAACACCTGCTCACTCACATGACTCATCTCTCATCTGACATCGTCTGACATTGTCTGACACACCCTGATTAAAGTAGAATGACTCTCGCTGAAGCTAACATCCACTTCTGGCATTCTGAATGCAAATGCACTTGGGAGATGCATTACCAGTCAGTCAACACTCAGTACCTCTTCAAAGTGAAAGAACACATTTCTCTCTAAAGAGCTATTTGTAATTCACTGATTTCTTGGATCGTTCACTTAATGAGTACTGACTCTCAGAAAAGACTGTGCTAAGAGTCGCTGGAACTTATAGGAACGAATGAGAAAAGATTGTTTCCTCACAGGCTTCAAAAGCTCTCAGAGTGAACAGGTTGTATTAGAATGTCATGTGTCGGAACAGTTTTGCAAAAGCATAGTCTTATGAACAGCAGAAGTCTGGAAACCACTTTTTATTTAATGGAAACAGGAGGAGAGAATGATAGTTTTCCTATTCTTTAACCCTCTGGGAGTGTGGGCCCAGGTTCATTATGGGATGAAGAAGGTGAAAGGTCTGGCTTCCCCACTGAACATGGACGTTGGTGGGTTGATCCATACACCCAGCCTGTCTCTCTCTTTTTTCTAAGGATTGCCTATGGACCCACTAATATTGCTGCTTCTTTGAAAGACAGACTCACTGCCTTAGAATGTTTATCAGAGTAGACTGTAACTCAAACCCGGATTTCAAGATTGCAATTCGTGTCTTGACTTGAAAAATCACTAAAGCATCATTCTCCAACCACAAATAAAATACTCTGAAGCTCCTATGTAAGCACGCTGAGATTTTTATTGAGCCACCTATCCTGAATGTAGATGGAGCACTTGATAAATAATGGTGAGAATTATCCCCTCGCCAACACATAATTCCTTTGCCAAATATAAGGAAGCAAATCCCATGCACATGAAAATGCAGGAATAAGAAAATGAGATTCCAGGAGAGTGTCAGAAAATGGATGTGAGTAAATGTTACACCCTGCAGTCAGCCAAGGCGCACACGAGAAGCCATGCATCTCCAGAGCTACCAAGGATCCCAGAAGGGTAGTGAAACAATTTATGCCCATCCTCTGACTAAGAACCCCACAGGGCATTGACCAAATCCCAAACTTGTAAGATTAGAGAAAGTTATTTAATGACTGTTTTTCTCCTCATTTCTTTGGATATTCTTAGAAAAGAATCTTACCTTGGAAAAAAAGATTCAAGGGGGCTGGGCTGTAGCACTGAGAGTTAAGCACAGATCTTTTCTCTCTCTCTCTCTTTCTCTCTCTCTCTCCCTCTATATTTCCATTTTATAAATAAAAATTTTCTATAATTTATAAATTTTAAAAAAATATTTATTCATTTATTTATTTTCCCTTTTGATGCCCTTATTGTTTTATTGTTGTAGTTATTATTGTTGTTATTGATGTTGTTGTTGTTGGATAGGACAGAGAGAAATGGAGAGAGGAGGGGAAGACAGAGAGTGGGAGAGAAAGACAGACACCTGCAGACCTGCTTCACCGCCTGTGAAGCGACCCCCGCCCCCCCCCCCCAGGTGGAGAGCAGGGGGCTCGGACCTGGATCCTTAAGCTGGTCCTTGCTTTCTGCGCCATGTGTGCTTTGCCCATGGTGCTACCACCCAACTCCCAATAAAACTTTTTTTAAGTGTGGATTTGTCTTTCTTTTCCATGCTTGCTTTATCTCAGTAAATGTTCATGCCCTAGAAAGATGTCTGGCTCTCTTGTGATTCTTCCATGTACATATCAATCCAAAACCTTACAGGCAGAGCTTAAAGAGGACCTCTGTGCCCTTTGCCTGGTTCCCTCCTGCTTCCCTGCTACAACACTGTCTGTATAAGGGGACTAATTTGGCAAATAAGTGAGCCTAGCCACCTGCTACCAACTTATAAAGCTCTATTGTTTCAGATTCCTGTGACTGTTGCAACTCACATATAAAGAAAGACCTACATTTTGTAGGGAGGTGGGCATAATAGAAAAAAAAAAAAAAAGGTCCTATAAAGCAAACCAGCTTCTCCTAATGGGGGTGATAGTGAAGAAGATAAGGAAATGGTCCTCAAACAGAAAACAGAAAGGCTTGCTTCAATGTGACTGTGGACATATTTAGTAAGTCCTGACAGTTCCAAAGTGAGAGTTCAAGTACACACTACAAGGAAATAGGAAAGAATTAAAGAGAACTGTTTCAGTAAGTGTTCGCACCAGTGAAAAGGTGACACAGCAGGTGAGAAGAGACAAGAGCAGCAAAAGTGGAAAAGGTTCATCCGTTGTGTGAGGACCCACACAGCAAACACTGCCTCTTGGAAAAAAGGAACTTCAAGACCAAGTCAAGGACTTGAAGGCACACATACTCAACTGCTCAGTGATTAAACCTGATCCAGCAAAAATCTTCTGATCATTGAGTAAAAGGAGTTTCAACAAAGATGTCTTTTTAAAATTACTTATGTATTCATTTGTACAACTGATAGGACAGATAGAAATTGAAAGGGGAGGGAGTCGGGCAGTAGTGCAGTGGATTAAGCGCAGGTGGCACAAAGTGCAAGGGCCAGCATAAAGATTCCTGTTCGAGTCCTTGGCTCCCCATCTGCAGGGGAGTCGCTTCACAGGTGGGTGAAGCAGGTCTGTAAGTTTCTATCTTTCTCTCCTACTCTCTTTCTTCCCCTCCTCTCTCCATTTCTCTCTGTCCTATCCAACAACGACGACATCAATAACTACAACAATAAAACAACAAGGGCAACAAAAGGGAATAAACAAATAAATAAATATTAAAAAAGAAATTGAATGGAGATAGGAAGATGGATAAGAAGAAAGAGATACACCCACAGCACTGCCTCACCTCTACTGCAGTTGGGGACCAGGGGCTTAAACCTGGGTCCTTGTGCACTGTAATGTGTGTTCTCAATTATGAGTGCCACCCCCTGGCCCCCAAAGATGTCTTTTTAAACAAAAACACCTTTCCAAAGAGACCTGTGCATACGTAGGTTCATAATAGCAAAGTCTGTAATAGCACAAATTTAGAAGCAACCCAAACCCCCAATGGCAGATGAGTGTCTAAATTGTGGTACATATACACAACGGAATACAATGTAGTCATTAAAAAGGATAAGGTCATCTCTTTGGAATCTCTTGGTCAGAGCTTAAAGGCATTACGCTGAGTGAGCTAAGACAGGAAGAAAAAGATGCATACCAAATGATCTCATTCATAGATGGAACTGAAGGGAAAAAAAAAAACAAAGGGGCAAGAAGGGAGAACACAAGGAGGAACTTGGACCTCATGTGGCGTATTATACCAAAGCAAAGGACTCTGGGAAATGAAGGAAAGGGATGTGATCAAGGGCCATTGGGGTCCTGGTGTAAGTCTGGGAGGGGAGCCTAGATTGAAGGGGTGGGTGTCTCCCAGTCATCTATCAAGGGTAGATGAGAGGTTATGAATATATTTCAAAAATTATACTATCAATCATTACACCTCTCCTCATAAAAATGTTTTTCCTATAAATATACATGTAAGAAAAAAAGATCACAACTTTATGCTCTTGTCTTTTTTTTCCATATAGTATGGGAGAAAGAAAAGTCCAGCTATTACTCACTCAAATATTACTTATATTATAAAATAATAGAAACAACACACAAAGTCTGTCAATATGGGACAGAGAATATATATTGAAATAAAAAAATGAAAAAGCTCACTATTTTTTATTCTGGAATGACATGTAGTACTCTGGACAATGTCCAGCAAAGATAAATAAAATAAATAAAAATTTTATTTTCAAAAAAGCTACCATCAATTAATAAGTTCTATGCTCATATCCCTTCCAAACGACTAGAGGGTACAAAGACATTTTTTGGAGGCAGGAGGTTAGTTACCATCTGACACAGTCAGGCCTTGTAATCATTTGATTTACCCTCTGTATCCTGCTCTGGCTTATCAGAAATCATTTTACTTCCCGCCGGGGAAAGAAGATTCCAGTGAAGGAAAATCACCAGGTTTGTTTTCAATCTCTTGGGTTGAAATGAGGTCCTTGACCGTCTGCACCTGCTCAAAACTCTTATAACCTCACACAACAGTTAGACAAGCAGGAGCCCTGCAAGACAGACACGCCCTCTCAGAGGGGCCCAGAGGAGCCTCACCAGAGACCCTGGGCCTCTCTAAACTAACACCCTTGGCATTTCTTTTCTGCACAAAAGTGCCAAGCCAAATGTTGAAGATTCCCTTGCATAATGTTTAGGAGAGTGCATACAAATTTTTCGGCATGTTTACCTCATTAATTCAGCTTCTATCTGTGTAGTGGGAAATTGAAATAATCAACCAAATAGCGAGCTCCTGAGAGCTTCTATTGCAGGGCCCTGAATTCGCCTGATAAGCAGGTGACGTGAGGCAAAGCGGATGGGAAAAAAAAAAATCACCCTTCTCTGCACTTCATTTTGCTGAAACTACCCACATTGCATAGCCTTATGTCCATGGACTGCTTTATTAATACGATGGGGTATGATATACGTTTTGTTTGTTTGTTTTAAATATTTATTTATTTATCCCCTTTTGTTGCCCTTGTTGTAGTTATTGATCTTGTCATTGCTGGATAGGACAGAGAGAAATGGAGAGAGGAGGGGAAGACAGAGAGGGGGAGAGAAATATAGACACTTGCAGACCTGCTTCACCGATTGTGAAGCGATACCCCTGCAGGTGGGGAGACGGGGGGGGGGGTGCGGGGGGGATCGAACCAGGTCCTTGCGCTTTGTGGACATGCACTTAACCCCCTGCGCTAAGGCCCGACTCTCATTGATATACATTTTAAATTAAGGTGACATAAAACTCCCCTCACACAGGGTGCATGTTGCTTGGGCCTAGGAGGAAAAAAGGAACTCAAAGAGAATGGGAATTAGAAATGAATTTGTGGAGGCTGGACACTGCCTTAAGTGCACATGTTATAACACTCAAGGACCTGGGTTCAAATCCCTGGTCCCCACCTGCAGGGGAAAAGCTTCAGGAGTGGTGAAGCAGTGCTTCAAATCTATGTACATATCTATCTCCATCTCTATCTCCCTCTCTATCTCCCCCTTCCTTTTGATTTATCTCTGCTCTACCCAATAAACAATAACTAAATATATCAATAACAAATAAATGAATTTAAGATGTCCAGTCGGTGGCTCACTACATTGAGCGTACACATTACCATGCACAAAAATCCAGGTTCAAGCACCTGTTCCCTTTCTGCAGGTGGGAAACTTCATGATGGGTGAAAAAGTACTGTAAGTCTCCCTCTTCTCTCTGTCCCTCTCCCTCCCTCTCCTTCCTCCTCCACTTTCCCTTTCTCCTTCCTCCCCCTTCTCCTCCCCTTCTTCCTCCCTCTCCCTCTCCTCCTCTCAATTCCCCCCTCCAGCTCCTGTCTCCCTCTTCCTCTCCCCCTCTGCCTCTTCTTCTCCCCCTCTCTCCCTTTTCCCTCAACTTCTTTCTGCCTCTATCCAAAATAAATAACTAAATAGAATTAAAAGAAATTAACACATACCACTGCACACATGTTATGATTAAAGGGTACACCTTTGTACCCTTTATGTCTCTATAAAATCAGAAAACTGGAATTTTTAAATAAAACTATTGCATGGTAGAAAATAATAATGTCCATTCTCTTATTTCCATCTCCAAGGTTAATTCAGGCTCAAAACTATTGCTTTTTTATATAAAAGAAAAAAAAAAGAAACCAGTGACTGGGTTCTCTCTCCAGAGACTGTTCAGAGGCAGGAGATAATTAGGCACTCTCTCTCTCTTGATAAGATATGCAAACTAATTATGAGCAATTATCTGACACCCAGGTACACGCAGCTGCAGAGGAACTTTCATTCTCAGCCTACATCTTAAAGAGGGCATCTGTTTTGGTTTCAATCTAGAACGAAATCAGAGGAAGACAGAAAGGTAACTGAAACAACATGAGAACTCTAGCTAAATAGAAAAGGTGAATTCAGGGAACAGGAGAATTTTTCTTTCAGAAGGTCATTTCATTTCATTTAATTCTAACTTCAGACACTGTCCCTATAAAGTCAAGTCTTGCTGGGAATGTTAAGCAAAGAAATACTTTTTTCTATGTTGCTGTAGGGAAAGGATATGTAAACTTTCCTGATTTAGATAGGTAGCCTCAAATAATGAAAAAGAAGGAAAGGAAGTGAAGTGGACCTACCCTGTGACCCTATAATTCCTCTCCTGGGGATATATCCTAAGGAACCCAGCACACCCACCCAAAAAGATCTGTGTATACCTATGTTCATAGCAGCAGAATTTGTAATAGCCAAAACGTGGAAGCAACCCAGGTGTTCAACAACACGAGTGGCTGAGCAAGTTGTGGTCTATACACACAATGGAATACTACTCAGCTATTAAAAAATGGTGAATTCATCTTCTTTATCCCATCTTGGATGGAGCCTGAAGAAGTCATGTTTAGTGAGATAAGTCAGAAACAAAAGGATGAATATTGGATGATCTCACTCATAGACAGAAGTTGAAAAACAAAATCAGAAGGGCAGACACTAAGCATAACTTGGACTTGAGTTGGTGTATTGCAACAAAGTAAAAGACTCTGGGGGTCGGAGGGGAAACTCAAGTCTTGGATCATGATGACAGAGGAGGACCTAACAAGGGTTGAATTAACATGTGGAAAACAGAAATGTTACACATGTAAAAAATATTGTATTTTACTGTTGACTCTAAACCATTTTCCCCCAGTAAAGAAATTTTAAAAAGAAGGAAAGTAAGCAGGGAAGAAAGAGAAAAATAAAAAAGAGGGCGGGGCTGGGTGGTAACAAAGTATATCACATGTTGCAATGCACAAAGACCCGCAGTGGGGGCAGAAGCTTCTCAAGTGTTGAAGCAACATGAAAATTCTCTCTCTCTCCCTCTCACTCTCCCTCTTGCTCTTTCCCTCTTTCTCTCCCTATCTATCTATATATGTATCTACATCTCTCCTTTCTCTATGTATCTATTTATTAAATTAATTAATTAATAGTAAAAGAAGAAGCAGAAGAAAGGGAGGGACGGTACAAGAAGAGAGAGAGAGTGTGTGTGCATGTGTGTGTGGAGAGAGATGGGAGAGTCCTCAGAGGCCTTTATCTGGCATAAGTGTCTAAATTCTACCTGGGAAGCCATGTATTCCCCATGATGAGCTTAAAGGACCATCTGTGATCACCAAATAATCTAAAGTAACTCCTGGGTTTCTGATGTTACCTCATGGAATACTTGAAATCGGGGCCAAAAGAGTTTGTAGTGACCCACCCACATAGAGAAAGCTTAACAAGTGGTGAAGTTTGTTAAAGACTGCAGGTGTCTCTCTGTCTCTCTCCCTCTCTATCTCCCCCTGTCCTCTCAATCCCCCCTCTCTATATATATATTTTAAAAAATAAAATATTTTAAGTAGAGAACTTGTAGTGAGAACAAACCAAATTCAAGCTTCTCACTCCTCTATGGTTTATGCTTCAGTTTCATATTTTTTTTTAGTTCTTTGTGATGATTTATTTTAATCAAGGAGTCTAGTATTTGGAAAAACTAAAAGTCTATCATCATGCACTAGGAACCTAAATTCCCCCAGTCCCTTCCTTTCCTTTCCCAGAGTCCTTTGCTTTGATAAATGGTTCATGAAGAAGGAAGAGAACCTAAACTGGAGGTGACAGTGTGGTGCAGACACTCATCACAGGGAGATTAAAAGATTGTACCCATGTGTCAAAACCTGTACTGTAATCCATTAACTTCTCCCAGAAGAAGGAAATTAAACAACCAATAAAGAAAATCTGTCAGCGGTAGTGCAGTGGATTAAGCACAAGTGGTGCAAAGTGCAGGGACCAGCATAAGGATCCCGGTTCCAGCCCCCGGGCTCCCCACTTGCAGGGTAGTTGCTTCACAAGCAGTGAAAGCGGGTCTATAGGTGTCTTTCTCTCTCCCTCTCTGTCTTCCCCTCCTCTCTCCATTTCTCTCTGTCCTATCCAACAATGGCAACAACAATAATAAGTACAACAATAAAACAAGGACAACAAAAGGGAATAAATAAATAAATCTGCAGGTGTCTCTTTTTCTCACTTCCTCTCTATCTCTATTTCCCCCTCTCAATTTCTCCCTGTCATGTTAAAAAAAAAAAGTTGGAAAAAAAATGGCCTGTGGGAGCAGTGGATTCCTAGTGCTGGCACTAAGCCCCAGAGACAACCCTGATGGCAAATAAATAAAAAGAGACACTAAAAGAAACAACTGAAGTAGCACGTCACTGCTCTTAAATCTTCCCCCTGCAGGCAAGGAGTAGGAGCTTGAATCAGGGCCCTTCCATATGGTAATGTCTGCCTTCAGCTTGGTGCACCCTCACTCACCCACTTGGTGGGTGTCCAAAGCAGTCCTAGTCTCATCTTGTGGTCTTGGGTGTTCCTAGTTGATCAGAGAGAGGAGAGGAGAGAAATGCAGATACTGCTACTCTGTTGTCCTGCCTCTGGAAGTCCTCTCCCATCTCTATCTTCTTTTTTTTTAAATTGTTTTTATTTATTTAAAAAAGGAGACATTAACAAAACTTTAGGATAAGAGGGGTACAACTCCACACAATTCCCACCACCAGAACTCCGTATCCCATCCCCTCCCCTGATAGCTTTCCTATTCTTTATCCCTCTGGGAGTATGGACCCAAGATTATTATGGAATGCAGAAGGTGAAAAGTCTGGCTTCTGTAATTGCTTCCCCGGTGAACATGGGCGTTGACTGGTCGATCCATACTCCCAGCCTGCCTCTCTCTTTCCCTAGTAGGTAGGGGCACACTTTGTAATAGCTAAAACCTGGAAGCAACCCAGGTGCCCAACAACAGATGAGTGGCTGAGAAAGATGTGGTATATATACACAATGGAATACTATACAGCTATTAAGAACAATGAACCCACCTTCTCTGACCCATCTTGGATGAAGCTAGAAGGAATTATGTTAAGTGAGCTAAGTCAGAAAGATAAAGATGAGTATGGGATGATCCCACTCATCAACAGAAGGTGAGAAAGAAGAACAGAAAGGGAAACTAAAAGCAGGATTTGACTAAATTTGGAGTAGGGCACCAAAGTAAAAACCCTGGGGTGAGGGTGAGAGTGGACATTCGGCTTCTCAGAGCAGTGTGTGTAGGAGGATGGGATTGGACACAGTCTTTTGATGGTGGGAATGGTGTTTATGTACACTCCTATTAATTTGTGGTCGTATAAATCACCATCTCTATCTTCTAAGGTCTAATTCTATGATATTTCCTTCATGAAATCTTTATCTTGATCATGTCAACCAAATAGGGGTTCTTACAACTATGACTCCACATACTGGCTTGCTTATGACAAGTTAATGATAGTCTTTTTAAAAAATTTTTTTAATGTTTTTAAAAATTTTTTTATATTTATTTATTTATTTTCCCTTTTGTTGCCCTTGTTTTTTATTGTTATTGTAGTTAGTATTGTCATTGTTATTGATGTTGTCATTGTTAGATAGGATAGAGAGAAATGGAGAGAGGAGGAGAAATCAGAGATGGGGAGAGAAAGAGAGACACCTGCAGACCTGCTTCACTGCTTGTGAAGCAACTCCCCTGCAGATGGGGAGCTGGGGGCTCGAACCGGGATCCTTACCGGGATCCTGGTCCTTGTGCTTTGTGCCACATGCACTTAAACCGCTACACTATCGCCTGACTCCCTCAAAAAAATATTTTTATTTGGCTATTTTTAAAACATTTTATTATTTTCATTTATTGGATAGAGACAGGATAGAGATAGCCATAAACTGAGAGAAGAAGGGGATATAGAAAGGGACAGAGACAGAGAAACACCTTGAACCCTACTTAACCACTAGTGAAGCTTTCCCCCCTGCAGGTGGGGAAACCCACCCCGGAGCCTGAACCTGGGTCCTTGTTCATTATAACATGTGCACTCAACCAGGTAGGTATGCCACCACCCAGCCCTATTATGATAGTTTTAAGATGCTTCCTCATATCACTGATATTTAATAAATTAGTTTGTTTCTTCTATAAATTATGAACAGTTAGGGGGAAATTAGTCTACTGACTCATCTCAGAAGGGCATAGAAAAGATGTCGGGGACACGATGAGTCCCCGATACTGTTTTTGAATACAAGACAAGGCTGAGAGGTTCTCAGAATTCTACTCCTTTGGTTTAGAATCAGTCCATAGAATTTAGGTAGGTCAGAAATTGGAAGAGTTGTTCCCATATGAAATTTCCAATAGTTTTGTCAAAGCAGAAAGGAAAAGATGGAGGTGTCATTGGGAAGAAATTTGACAATAAATCATCTAATAAGATGATCTGTCACTGAAGGACACTAAGTCAAAATAGAAAGAACCTGAGCTTGAAGATCATGACTGCAACCATGTCCAAATCCGAGCTCATTCATTTTCCAGCTATGTAACTTTGAGTAGCTACCTGTCTCTCCTAGGCCTCACCTGCAAAATGAAGCAAAAGATTAACTCTGATGACTACTTGAGAGATGGAAATGTATAGTTTGCAGCATAGTAGTTAAGCAGTATAACGTAAGCCCCCAAACAACAAGAGTGGAAGACAATCAACTTCAAGGGAAATATTTCATTTCTGAACATCAGCCCGCTAGGTGGATGCTTCTGGAAGACTAAGGTTTGGATCTTGTCATCTGAAGAGTTTGTATGGCCTTCAGAAAACACAAATCCCTCACCTGGATTTCTCACACTCTGAAATTATCATCAGATCTAAAAATGATGCAAATGGCATGAGAGTGTAAATAGCACATCCGAAAAATAATGATCACACCTGGAATTACAGACCTAAGGACACTTTTAATTAAAGTGGGAGAGAATAATCAGTGATAGCACAGAAATGAGTCACAAGGTCTGACATTGCTGCTGTGATAAAGGGGTTTGGGAAAGAGAGGTAGTGGTAGAGGGGCATGATATTTTAACACTTGTTCCTTCCTCTCCATTACAGAAAATATGGAACCAGGTAGAATTTAAACATCTTCCAGCCTTAGTTACCCATTAAGTCATTCACTCCTTCATGCTGCATTCAAAAAGTAAACATCAGAGAATTAATAAATGCATAATTGAAAAGATTCTTCTTCCAACAGTTCATAATCTAGTGGAAGACAGAGACAGTGAAAATGCCAAACATCATGAAATGATGAAAGGAAACAATAAGAGCAAAGGAGGTTCTGTTCTATCAATGCCAAGGACGTGGGAGAAACATAAAGCTGATCTTACTATATGTGAGACCTTGAATTCAATTCTGGGCGCTAGATGAGGACATTATGATTAGGAACTCCATGGTGGTGATAGTTTTCTTCTACCCCTCTCAAAGTTAAGTAGGAAAAAAATGTGTGGGACAGGGGGGTGGCTTAGCAGTATGATAAATGCACAATGCCCTGGGTTTATCCCTTGGCACCATATAGTTTTGAGGAATAAACAGGAATTTCTTATGAAGTTGGTATGAACAAACAAAGGTACAGAGTCCTCTGTAAGTCCAGTCTATCACAGAAGAGCACAAAAGAATGGTGGATGGAAAACTAGGAAAGAAGATAACAGAAAATCACACATTGTCCTTTCCTCTATGTCTTCTAGGAATTCCTAGTCAGATGTTTGACACACATATTCTCAAGAGACAAGTGTTTTTTTTTATTATTAAATATGATCTCAAGTGTCTGAGACCAAGAGCTCTGTGGGCTTCTGGTTGCCTTCCCTAGCCCCTGAACCTCAGAATCCCTCAAAGACAGCTGGTCAGTTTGAGGGACTGAGGAATCCTGGATTCCCATAATCAATTGCTGGTCAAACTTTGAAATCTAAGACTTAAGTCTGAGGTGGACAGTTAGTCAAGATGAGTCCCAGAGCTCAAGTCCAACCTACCCGTAGATTCAATCTCCATGTATGATAGAGCAGAATCATAGGTACACTTTCTCTAAGGTAAAATAAAATATTAATGGTTTATCACAGCACATGGTTTATTTTTATCTGATTGTCAAAGAAGACCTCATATATTATCACAGGCAGTAATATCTCAACATGGTATCCTTAACAACCCAATGACAATGTATGTTCTCATTCAAAATCTAGAAATAATATTTCAGGATAGTCACATTATCACTGAATTCTGCTGCACACTTGTATGTTTTTAAGAGGTTTTTTGTTTATTTGTTTTGTTTTAACAAAGTGCTAAGGAGTTCTGGTTCATGGTGATGCTGGGCACTGAGCATGGAATTTCTGGTTTCTCAGGAATGAAAGTTTACTGTGCTATCTCCCTGGATGAGGCTTATGATTTTGGAACATCTTAACACCAAATGGCCATAAAAAGTGATAGATTTTAATATCTACTTTGGTACTGTTTGGGGATCCTAAGCCCTCAAATTTGAGAACATCTTTATCTGATACAATTTGTCATTAGAAGGTGAAAATAAGGAGAGTCACAAAGAGAGATGACTTTACAAAGTACTCAGCTAATCAGCACTGGGGATCAAAACCCCAGATAATGGAATCAATGTTTTCTTGATGATAACTACAAAAAAAAAAACCAACAGATAAACTTAGATTTTAGGTGAGTTTATTAATGAATTGACCTGAGGAGTAGAGTCTAGGTGGGACTCAAACATGGAAACAATTTTGAGATTTCTCTGAGAGAAGTGGGTCAAAAATTGGGCCCTAGGGTGGTTATGTAACAGGTGTCATCAAAATTATTAGGGGTTCTATAAAGTAGAGTGGGTCAGTCAACATGTCACCTAACCTGGTGTTACCTTTATATGGAAACAACTAAGAAAAGTCTGTTCCTATCCACTTTTCTTCTTCTCCTTCTCCTCCTCCTCCTCCTCCTCCTCCTCCTCCTTCTTCTTCTTCTCCTTCTCCTCCACCTCCTCCTCCTTCTTCTCCTTCTCCTTCTCCTTCTCCTCCTCTTCCTCCTTCTTCTCCTTCTTCTTCTTCCCCTCCTCCTCCTCCTCCTCCTCCTCCTCCTCCTCCTTCTTCTTCTCCTCCTCCTCCTCCTCCTCCTTCTCCTTCTCCTTCTCCTCCTCCTCCTTCTTCTCCTTCTTCTTCTCCTTCTCCTTCTCCTCCTCCTCCTCTTCCTCCTCCTCCTCCTCCTTCTTCTCCTTCTCCTTCTCCTCCTCCTCCTTCTTCTCCTCCTCCTCCTCCTCCTCCTCCTCCTTCTTTTCTTTCTTTTTTTTACCAGAGCACTGCTCAGCTTTGGCTTATGGTTATGTGGGTGAGTGAACCTGGGACTGTGGAGCCTCACACATGAATGTATCTTTGAATAACCATTATGCTTTTTATCCCTATCCCTTCTGTCCACATTCTTTTTTATTTATAAAAAGAAAACACTGACAAAACCCATAGGATAAGAGGTGTACAACTCCACACAATTTTCACCACCAGAACTTCATATACATCCCCTCCCCTGATAGCTTCCCTATTCGTTAACCTTCTGGAAGTATGGACCCAAGGTCATTGTGGGATGAAGAAAGTGGAAGGTCTGGCTTCTGTAATTGCTTCTCCACTGAACATGGGCATTAGCAGGTAGATCCACACTCCCAGTTTGTCTCTCTCTTTCCCTAGTGGGGCGGGGTTCTGGGGAAGTGGAGCTCCAGGACACATTGGTGGGGTTGTCTGTCCAGGGAAGTCTGGTTGGCATCATGGTAGCATCTGGAAATAGCTGGCTGAAAAGAGAGTTAACATATAAAGCCAAACAAATTGTTGTCTAATCTGTCCACATTCTTAACCTGTTCTTTTAGGAACTAGGAATTGTGCATTAGAAATGTGAGGATCAGGCATTATGGAGCCACTGTTTTTTGTAAGTCCTTTTGTGATCACTTCATCCCTATGAAGGTGCTATGAACAAGCAAAGGCACAGAGTCCTTCCATAGTCCTTCCAAGAGTCCAGTCTAGCACAGGACAGCAGAAAGTGCAAAAGGGTCGTGGATGGTTAACTATGGAAGAGAAGAACAGATACCATGCACTATCCTTTTTTCTATATTTTTTACAAAATCCTAGTTGAATGTTTGACACATATTGTCTGAAGCCATTGTTTCCTTACTCCTTTAGAGGTTCAGGAGGTTTGGAGTACAACCTCTTCACAGGATCAGACCAGAAGAACTATGACTTTTGAGTAAAATATATGTTCAAGAAATATGGTTCTTTCAAGCTAATTCCTTATTCCAATTCATAGTCTCTTTAACATATATCACAGTTTAAACATCAGTTCTCTGAATAGGCAGTCACTAGTCTGATGATTTTCAAAATCACTAAGTACAAAGTCAATTTGAGAAGTCGGAGTATTGAAACTTACCTTTATGGTCAAAGCTTCATCTTTCAGTTGTTTGTCTTGGATTAGATCTGTGTGCTTTCTCTCTGAAAAGCAGACACAGAGGGTCAAGCTAAATTATTATTCTCTTAAGATAACAACAACCAATCTTTTTATTTTATTTTATTTCTTTATTGGGGAATTAATGTTTTACATTTAATAGTAAATACAATAGTTTGTAAATGCATAACATTTCCCAGTTTTCCCGTAAAACAATACAACCCCCACTAGGTCCTCTGTCATCCTTTTTGGACCTGTATTCCCCCCACCCACCCACCCCAGAGTCTTTTACTTTGGTGCAACATGCCAATTCCAATTCAAGTTCTACTTGTGTTTTCTCTTCTGATCTTGTTTTCAGCTTCTGCCTGAGAGTGAGATAATCCCACACTCAGCAACTTTTTTTTAAACCATACTTGCTGACCTTTTCATATTATGTATCTTATGACTTCAGCCTTACTGGTGAGGATTTTTATTACATATTCTGATGAAATATTACCAACAAACTGGCCTCCAACTGTTGTTTTCTTGCTTATTGAAAGACAATAGTAACTGCTTTACTACTGGGACTTTTTGAAATAATATTTCTTTATACAATGGAAATATTGATAAGGCCATAGGATAAGAGGGAGTACAATTCCACACAGTTCCCACCACCAGAACTCCATACTCCATACCCTCCCTTGATACCTTCCCTATTCTTTATCCTTCTGAAAGTATGGATCCAGGGTCAGTATGGGGTACAAAAAGTGGAAGGTCTGGCTCTTGCAATTGCTTCTCTGCTGAACATGGGCACTGGCAGGTCAATCCATACTCCAAAGAAGCTAAACAAAAATTTTCTGTCCAGTACCTCAAAAAGTCAGACATTATCACACCAGTGTTTCCATGAAAAAAAAAAGCTTTACTTTACTTCAAATCTATAATAGAGGCATGGAAGCTGGAGCAATGCTCAAGTCAACCTCTTTATCGCTCTGTTTCAGAAAATATTTGGGGAGGGTGGGATGAAAATATTTATCTTATTTATGTTTTGGCAAATAGGAATTGGGTTTAGGGGTAAACATAACCAAGATTTGAGTAGATGATAAGCTTGGTTATTTTCCTTGAAGAAAAAAGACATACAAACAAGACAAAATGTTGAGTTTTCAGGTCAGCAAGTCATCTGACCTGGATCAGAATGAGTTAGTTTCCCTTAAAGACTGCTTAATAAATTCTACAAACAAAACATGAAAGAATTGTTATTGTTTGTCTAAACCATCTCATCGATGTCATGTTTCCATGTTATGCAGCCCTTTCCCTTTGAGGTTACAGTCTCAACAGCAGTCAATCAACTTGAGCTGTAGCTTACTTGTAGTTGATACTTAATAAGCAGCTGCTGAATGATATTACTTATAACACCCTTTCAGTGCAATAAATAGTCCAATTTAAAAATGGGATATGAGTGAACCAAAGGGTGTGGAGAGCCATGGAACTGTAAGAAACTAAGTGTTGGGCAAAACCTAGGGATCTCTTGGGAATGCAAAGTTGAGAACCACACCTCTACCTAATTGCATCCCAGAAGTTTTATAGGTTGATACCTAGAATTCACAAAAGCTCTCCAGGTAACTTTGATGATTGTTTTTTCCACTCAATAAGCTGTATTTTTAAACAGAAGATTTTAAGTTAAGTGGTGGAATCGCATATGGAAGTTAACTATATTTATACGTAAGACATAAGATGAAAATTGTTGAGAACATGTCTTTCTTTTATCCAACTATTTCCTCTGATGATATATTTAATTATCCTTTCAGTGAACAAATAATCACTAACTACTTGTTGTTTTAGATATGAGGATGTAATAGTGAACAGAATTGCACAGGAATTTTTCTCATGGAGTCTACATATCTGGAGACTGGAATACTACCAAAACTTTATCCATGATATTTTCCTAAATTTACAAACTTGATTTACTCCCTGGGAACCTTTTACTTCTCACATTCGCTATAAATAAAAGTATTTGGTTTGGTTTCCCGATATAAGCAGTAGATAATAACCTTTCTCAATGATACTTAAATATGTCTCTTCTTCACTTATGATGATAGTTCATTACAAAAGAAGGCTATTGACCTAAGTTGGGTAAGTAGGTACCTTAGGTCAGCCTTTGTGGTATGAAGGAGGACGGATGATATAGTATATAGACATTATTGGTTAAATGAAACTATGTCATCAGAAACAAGTTGGAGAAATTCCATCAGAAAGAAATAATGACAGAGTGGTCTGGGAGTTGGTGCAGTGGCTAAGGCACTAGACTCTCAAGCTTGAGGTCCTGAGTTCAATCCCTGGCAGCACATGTATCAGAGTGATGTCTGGTTCTTTCTCCCCTCTTATCTTTCTCATTAATAAATAAATAAAATCTTTAAAATAAAAGAATGAATGACAGACAAATTGATACATACAGTTCATATCCTCTTCTTTGGGATGAATTCATGCACTTACTATTCTGACAGGAACTCGTCAAAGCTTTCATTGGATACATCTGACTGACTTTTACTAAGACAAGTCGAGAGAGGAGGTAACCAAAGTATATTATAAAAGCACAAGAATGAAGAACTAAGGTGAACCTGGAAAAATTTATGTAAAGTGAAATAAGTCAGAAACAGAAAGATGAATATAGGATGATCTCACTCTCAAGCAGAAGTTGAAAAACAAGATCAGAAGAGAAAACACAAGTAGAACCTGAACTGGAACTGGCTTATTGCACCAATGTAAGAGACTCTGGGAGGTCTGGGGGGGGGGGGGAGTACAGGTCCAAAAAGGATGACAGAGGACCTAGTGGGGGTTGTATTGTTGTATGGAAAACTGGGAAATGTTATGCATGTACAAACTATTGCATTTACTGTCGAATGTAAAACATTAATTCCCCAATAAAGAAATCTTTTAAAAAGCAAAGTTAAAAATTGTTTAAGAGAAGGAAGCCCCATGGATAAAAGGCAAGACGATAACTGTGGCTTAAAAGTTACTTACTCTGTAAGTGATGTCTCAGACTAACCACTTAGGAGATGTGTTAACTTGACCAAGTCATTAAAAACCTGCTGAATTTATTTCATAGGATTTGTGTGAGAATCAACTTGTCTAAGGTATATTGAATATTTAAAGTAGTGTTGATAAATCTTGGAGCTTAGGAAAAGTTTTATATATGTTATCATTCTCATCTTTGGCACCTTTATTTTAAACAAATGTGCCACACCTAGGTGTGTTTCACTGAGTTGTGAAAGACAAGTACAGTTTGTTTATTTTTATACCACAAAGACTGTGATTTGGGCTTTGCTTAGGGTACAAAGCAGTAAGTTCAAAGATCATATTCATTATTTATGTTTCTGATAAAGTCATGATGAATTTTATGAATTGGCTGGGGAAATATAGATGTAATCACACTTCAACAAAACCACATGTTGCTTTTGCAAGGTTGTATACTCTGGTTACAAGGTGGCAGTTCCACTTTGTTTCGTAAAAAGACTTCTATTGACTATACCTGTCAAGAAAATTGTAAACCAGAACCCAACTATACTCTTCTAGAATGTTCCAGAGCATCAGTCTGTCTTGAAAACCTTCAGATACATAAATCATACACAGCTCAAAATTTCAACTATAGAACTAATTTCTACATATTCTTTGTTAGGAATTACAAAATTATTTTTAGTCTCAACTCTCCTTTCTCTGTCCAATCAATTATGAATGAAATATTTCCCAAGGCTGTTATATGAATTTCCCATTGTTGTCAGTTGCAATTTAAATAAAACTTAAATCTCATCACCGTACTAACATGATTTTGCATTTATTACTTCTTTCACTCTTTTCACACCGCAGCCCAGTCTCAGGAAGACCTCAGGCACATGGTCCTTCAATTTTTTCTCCTTTATTTGGTATTTTTTTATTCATATGATAATGATTTACAGGACTATAAAATAACAGAGATAAAACTCCATGCCACACCCACCACCAGTGTTCTGTGTCCCCACCCTTACTCCTCCTACAGAGATAACGACCTTAGTTCTTTCTTTTTTTTCTTTATTGGGAAATTAATGTTTTACATTCAACAGTAAATACAATAGTTTGTACATGCATAACATTTCCCAGTTTTCCATATAACAATACAACCCCCACTAGGTCCTCTGTCATCCTTCTTGGACCTGTATTCTCCCCGCCACCTCCCAGAGTCTCTTACTTTGGTGCAATACGCCAATTCCAGTTCAGGTTCTACTTGTGTTTTCTCTTCTGATCTTGTTTTTCAACTTCTGCCTGAGAGTGAGATCATCCCATATGCATCCTTCTGTTTCTGACTATTTCACTCAACATGAATTTTTCAAGGTCCACCTTCATTCTTCATTCTTGTGCTTTTGTCCTCAAGACAGATTTGATGAAATTCTGAGGGTTTTTTTTTTTGCAGCTTTAAATGTTCAATTAACGGTAGCTTTGGTTATACTTATTTTAATTATCTCTACTGTTAGATTTCTTTTCACTAATGAACGGACCTTCATTTTTGTCTCTTGTAGAAAACCTCTTTGTAATCTGTGGTTTGTTTTTTCCACTTTAAGAATAATAACAAAAAATCATACAAACATTATGTCAAAACCTTACTAAATAGGAGTTGTGGTTGTAACTTTTGCTACACCAATAAAAAGCAAAAGAGTACAATATTTTTAATAATTTTGGGGAAACACACACACATTCACACATATATTTATATATGTTAGTTTGTTTTATCTTTGCTAGACTCAATGTGACAAGTAACATTTTATGACTTCTGGTATTGTAACCTCTCACTCACCCACAATACCAAAGTGATCTATGCCCTCATTTGGGCCTCTTTCTTTTTTTTCTTTTTAATATTTTTATTTATTATTGGATAGAGGCAGAGAGAAATTAAGAGGACAAGGGGAGATAGAGAGGGAAAGAGAGGGGCCGGGTGGTGGCGCACCTGGTTGAGTGCACATTCTACAATGAGCAAGGATCCAGATTCAAGCCCTGAGTCTCCACCTGCAAGTGGAAAGTTTTGCGAAGGTTGAAGCAGAGCTGCAGGTCTCTCTGTCTCTCCCCCTCTCTATCTCCCACGTCTCCATTTCTAACTGTCTCTATCCAATGAATAAATAAAGATAATAAAACAAAGAGAGAGGGAGGCAGACACCTGCAGCCCTGCTTCACCACTTGTGAAGCTTTTCCCCTGCAGGTAGGAACCAGGGGCTTGAACCTGGGTCCGTGAACACTACAGTGTGAACACTGCAATGTGAACACTTAACCAGATGTACCACCACCTGACCCCTGGATCTCTTTCTGACATTTACATGGGAATAATAGGTTAGATATAGAGCTCAGATAATAGACAGTAGATGTTAAAACAACCTAAAATAATACCCCATACCCTGCATTCCATAACATTATCTGTGCCAAGGAGTGTTTATGGAAAACATGTATGGACTTATCTTCCTATCATGTGTGTGATCTACTAAGTTACTTAGATTTTAAAAAATCTGCTCTCTTAAGAATTTTTAGCTGAGGGGCCTGGCAGTGAGTGATAGGTGATACAAAGTACTATGTCCAAGGACCCAGGTTTAAGCTCCTAGTCCCCACCTGCAGGTGTGTGTGTGTGGGGGGATTCATGAGGAGTGAAGCTGGGCTACAGACTTCTGTCTTTCTGCTTTTCTCTCACTTCTTTGTCTCTATTCAAAAAAGAAAAAAATATGGGGGGTGGGGGGGAATAGCTACCAGAAGTGGTGGACTCATCATGCAGGCACCATGCCCCAGCAATACCATGATAGCAAGATAAATAAATAAATAAATAAATAATATTAGCCCAATGTTTATGGGGAGGCAGATAAAAATATGACCCTACTCCATACTCCCAGAGGGATAAATAATAGGAGAGTTATCAGGGGAAGGGATGGGATGCTGAGTTCTGGTGGTGGGAATTGTGTGGAGCTGTACCCCTTTTATTCTATGGTTCTGTCAGTGTTTCCTTTTTATAAATAAAAATGTAAAAAAAAATAGAATAAATTGTCTCCATCAAATATTTAGCTCCCAATATATAAATTGCAAAGCCCTGGTTGACAATTTTTTTTTAGTTTTCTATTTGTGTTTTATTAATGATTAACAAGATTAAAGATTACAGGAGAAAAAAATCATGCAGTTTCCACCACTAGCGTTCTGTGTCCCATCCCCTCCATTGGAAGCTTCTTTATTCTTTATGCCTTCCTGAGAGTGTGAACTAATAAGCTTTATGTAGTGCAGAAGGTGGAAGGTCTGGCTTCTGAAAGTGTTTCTCCACTGGGCATGGGCATTGACAGGTCAATCCATACTCCCAGCCTGTTTCTATCTTTCCCTAGTGGGGCAGGGCTCTAGAGAGGTGGGCTTCCAGGATACATTGGTGAGGTCATCTGTCCAGAGAAGTCAGGATGGTGTCATGATAGCTTCTGCAACTTGGTGGCCAAAAGGTGGTAAGATATAAAGCAGAGCAAATTATTTAATAAACAAAGTCCAAATGTAAGAAAAGAGCAGATGAAATTAGGGGTCTTCATGTGGGAAGGAGCTAGGAAGTCCATTTCTTTATTTTATTTTTAATTTTTTTAATATTTATTTTCTTTTGTTGCCCTTGTTTTATTATTGTAGTTCTTATTGTTCTTGATGTCTTTGTTGGATAGGACAGAGAGAAACAGAGAGAGGAGGGGAATACAGAGAGGGGGAGAGAAAGATGCCTGTAGACCTGCTTCACCGTCTGTGAAGCGACTCCCCTGCAGGTGGGGAGCTGGGGGCTCGAACTGGGATCCCTTGCTGGTCCTTGTGCTTTGCACCATATGCGCTTAACCCGCTGTGCTAAGGCCCGACTCCCAGGAAGTCCATTTATTTCTATGTATTTAGTTCCCAATATGTAAATTGCAAAGCCCTGAGTGACAAAAATTTTTAACTAGGAGATTATGAGTCTTGAGTCATGCTTTGGAGAAGCATGAGTCTTGGTGTCAGAAGACCTATGCTAGGGTTTTCATATTAAAAGTATGTAGAGATGCAGCCGAGTATCTTTCTGACACTGTTTTCTCAACTATAAAACATCATTAACACCTGCTCCCAAGTGTCACACGTGCCTTGTGAGTAGAGTAGGTTAAATGTCTATGAACGGGATTTTAGAACATCACAACATTTGCTATGGTGATAATGATTACCATGAGGAAGAGGATGACTGGGAGTCTGTACTGGAGTAATTATTTAAAATACTCATTCAACTATTTTTACCCAATACATTTAATTAGATTCTGCCATATTCTCCATTTTACAAATGACATTCAGAAAGATAACACATTGCTCTCAGGGTGACATAGCTTATTTAATTATGGAACTGAAAGCATTTTTAATTCTTGTTATTCTAGCTAGACAGAGATAAAAGATGAAAAATTTCACAAAGTGCAAGGACCAGCCTAAGGATTTCAGTTCAAGCCCCTGGCTCCCCACCTACAGGGGAGTCACTTCGCAGGTGGTGAAGCAGGTCTGTAGGTGACTGTCTTTCTCTCCCCCTCTCTGAATTCCCCTCCTCTCTCCATTTCTCTCTGTCCTATCCAACAACAATGACATCAACAACAATAATAATAACTACAACAACAATGAAAAACAACAAGGGCAACAAAAGGAAAAATATATAAATATAAAAAAGAATAAAAAAATAAAATGAGAATAAAAATTGATAAAATAATTGAATTTTAAAAACAGATGAGAAATCTTAGCACCAGCATCACTTCACCAACTGTGCAGATCCCCTGGTGGCATCCATGGCAAACCCAGGCAGTGTCAGAGCTCAGAGCTAAGTTCTCATGTCTTGTAAGGTGGACATTGTACCTGGTAAGTTGTTTCCTGGCTTTATCACAATGATTTTGTCACCTTAATGACATTTAAAAGTAAAGAGGTGTATGCACACATACATATTGCTTTTATTTTCATCTAGCTTAATGCTCCTGAGTTGTATGTATTTATATCTGAAGATATATTATAAATAGATTATTACGATGATAGATAGATAGCACATAAATATCTCTGCTATTCATTTACTCTGATAAGTAGGATTCCATAGCATGAATGTACCTCAATTTTTAACTATTTACAGAACTTTTCATTAATTTCTTTAAAAAAATCTCAGAGTAGATTGGTCAACAATTTGTTGGGCTTTGTATGTTAACTCTATTTTCAGCCACCAGGTTCCAGATGCTAGTGTGATGTTGACCAGACTTCCCTGGACAGACAACCCCACCAATATGTCCTGGAGCTCTGCTTCCCCAGAGCCTTCCCCACTAGGGAAAGAGAAAGACAGGCTGGTTGTATGGGTCGACCTGTCAATGCCCATGTTAAGCAGGGAAGCAATTACAGAAGCCAGACCTTCCACCTTCTGCATCTCACAATGACCTGGGGTCCATATTCCCAGAGGGATAAAGAATAGGAAAGCTATCAGGGGAGGGGATGGGATATGGAGTTCTGGTGGTGGGTATAGCTATAATCCTACCCCCTCCTCTAGGTATTTGAAAGTGATCGGAGGTAAGAAGCACTTGGAACTTTTGATGATACCCAAGGATCATTCTTCAGTCAATGAAGTGCAGACAAGTACAAAAAGCCTGACTTCTTAGTGAGATCTGTTGGCCTTGTAGGAAGTTTGAATGCATGATGATTATATGCGATACAATTGAAACCACATGTACTAGAGTGCATGAATATTTATATCATCTTTGATCCCATTCCTGTCTACTATATTGTCCAAAAACAGTCAGCATTTATTAAGTACTTACTGTATCTCAGCATTGAACTAACCACTTTAAATACATTATCGAATTGCATTAGAATCATGTTGTAGGAACTGTTGCTTGTAATAAACTAGAGTTGTTCACCTAATGATACACATGTTGTTAATTGGCATATCCACTTGTTTCAGGCTTGTTGTAAATAGGAATACATACAACACATAATAATGCATGTGAAGCACAATCATTAGTAAGAAAGAACAACAACAAAACTCCACAAATTTTAGCTGAATGCAGTTGTCATATAGAATGTTTAGTCCAGAATGCACCTTTATTATAGAACTGAAAGGGACAAAATATAACTGAAAGGGGGGGAACATGAGTCTGAAATATTATTATACTGCTCTAGATGGCTGAAAGCTTTGTCCTTTGAACGGTCATAAAGATTTCAAATTGATTAAAACGTGATTCTCTCCCAGTATAAATATCTCGAAACATGGTCTTCATATCCTGGAGGTGAAATGACATTGTGTAAGTTTCAACAGATCTGGGGAGCAGGGGTCAGGAGTCTGCATGATGACTTACATGGTTTACTTCCTCTTCCAAAATTGGTGTGAGTTGCTACAAGATATGACTGAGCAAGAAGCAAAAATCTCAGTGACATTTTAAGCTAGAACTGTACCAACTAGTCACATGAAGGCCAAGACACACATCAGTTTTCCTCGAATGTCATTTTGCCTTCAGGAGAAAAATGATTAAGAGTCCATCTCCCTCTCCACTGCTTCTAAATTATGAAAATTGAATCTCTCTGAACTGAATTTCCCTTGCTTGAGAAGTGAAGCTTATAACACTCATTATATGACTAAGTATGTGCATTATTCTGATAATTATACTTCTTATACACATAATTAATATTAATATAATACATACTGGAAAATAATCCCCCCCAAAGAGAACAGGCCAGTCTCCATAGAGGTGAGGAAGTAACTTGAGATTAATATTAGGTGGGCAACTGCGAGTATTCTGAGAGCAGTCAAAATGCTAAAACTGAATTTGGAAAACAAAAAGACAACAACTGCAAGTCACATTCTCCACCCCCATTCCTGCTCCCTAAAATAAAGAAGATTATTCTAAGATATACTACAAGGTTTGTGGTAGAAGAAAGTTCGAGGAAGGCACATTTCAGTACAACAGCTAATGATCCAAAGAGCAAAACACTCTGACAGAATTAGGGCATCCTTTCCTGTTTAACTCTTTAATTCGAACCCATCTCCTAATTGTCCTGATCCTTCCCTTCCATTGTATTATATAAACGCTCCCTAAAAACAAAACCAAAAAAAAAAAAAAACCAGAAAGTTTGATTTGAGTATTATTCTAAGCTCCTTTGTTGAAATGACAATAAAAGTTTATTTTCTTCTTTCAAAAGCTGACATGACAGTGTTTGACTTTTTGTGGCCTACCTTTAATTTCATGTTGATTTTACATATAAATTTTATGTTGTTTGACATTGTAAAGATACCAGCTGATAAAATTTTGGGAGTGACTGAGGGAAGTACCTCAATGACATAACTATGAGTGTGTGTTATCTCTATAAGCAGCTGTGTGAAAGGCAAGGACAGACAAAAGTAGTCAGGCTGTGTGAAAAGTCTCACATGAATTAAAATGAATAGATACTCCTGACAGCACACCTCGGAAATTCAGCATTGGCCTGGGGACACAGCATAATGGTTCTACAAAAGCCTTTCAAGCTTGAGACTTTGAGGTCCCAGATTCAATCACCAGCATCACCATAAGACAGAACTGAGCAGTATTCTGGTCTCTGTCTTGGTATCTTTCCCTCTGTATCTACTCTTTCTCATACTCTGCCACTAGAGGAAGATGGGTCCTGCAATGAATGCATCCTAGAATGTTCCTAGCTATGACCATAGAATGCAAGCTCAGACCTACAGAGATACAGAGGTTACATAGGTTCTTTTGTGACAAACATGGGCCCCAGATCAAATTGATGGGATTTACAGTTAACCATATTTATATACTTTTCTCATATTTGGGAGCTACTTTATGCCCTGATCCAGCTTTCTAGTCCTATTTCCAACTCTGACACCGTCTTCCCAGACATTACCTTTAGCCCATCTGCATGTTAGCTGTCAGGTTCAGATAAAATTTAGTAAAGTCATGAACCCCTTGGAATATACCTAAAACAAACTTCCTAGCTTTTTCCAAAATGGAGACCCAAAATCTCACCTGATATATTCTTACCTTCAGGTACCTGAGTATTAAATAATTTGTTCTGCTTTATAACTTAATGCTTTTTTAGCTACCGAGTTGCAGATGCTGTCATGAGGCCACCTGACCTCCCTGGGCAGAGGACCTCGCCAATGTGTCCTGGAACCCCACATCCCCAGAGTCCTGCCCCACTAGGGAAAGATAGAAACAGACTGGAGTATGGATGGATCTGTCAACACTCATGTCCAGAGAAGAAGCAGTTACAGAAACCAGATCTCCCTCCTTCTTCACCCCATAATGATTCTGGCCCCATGCTTGTTGGTCTACTTCTAAATTCTGCTTCTAAGACCCCTTCTGTTTCATTGGTTTAATCCTCCCTGTTTAACACTGTATTCTATTCACATTACCACTGTTAACTAAGCACTGCCCTGCCTCCAGGGCATTGGTTTAATCCTCATTGTTTTGCACGCTTTTTCCTTCTCCCCACCCCCTATCCTACTACATCCTCTTTGGACCTCACACTTCTGCTTCAGGATATATAAGGACAGGATTGTGATTATAGATAGCTTAGATTGCACTGAATTCCACAAATAAAGACTGAACTGCTTACTGCCCAGCCATGAGTCCCTGGTCGTCTCTCTCTCTCCCGCGTGAAGCTAGCCAGGCATAATGGCGCCCGAACAGGGACTGGCACATGCTCCCAGAAGGATAAAGAATAGGATAGTTTTCCTATTCTTTATTCCTATTAATAAAGAATAAATTGTGTGTATTGTACTCCTCTCATCCTAAGGTCTTGTTGATCATTATTAAATCAGTTAAAAAAAGAAAAAAAGAAAAGAAAATATTTAAAAAAATGAAATAACTGAAATTCAGCATGAGTGTGGGTATTGTATTGTATTTGGTTTGTGATGCCTTCTGGCCATGGTCTTGAAGCAGCCTCAATCAAGGACCATGAAGAACCCTGACTCAGGGGAAGGACCCCTTCCTTCCCTGTGAGAGGACAAAGCATGGAGGTCTTCTATGACGCTACTACTATTTATCAGGAGCCAGTTTCATAAACCACTGTCATACGTGGTTCCCTCTCCACTGATTTGCACCCCTCCCTCCCTCCATCACGGATTACTAAATCACCGGCTTTTACTGCCATAATGTGCATGCTCACTAATAAAATTTTATTGTAATTACATACAATCAAGCCATAAAGCAAAACCTTTCACTGAGAGGTGGAAGTTAGTTCTTGTGCAATCCAAATCTTAAATTACATCCTGAATGAAGGGAAAACAACAAAGTAAATATGTGGGAAACGTGACAATGCCTGACATCTTTCTCTACATTTATTCTTTCTACAAAGAGCATTTGATAAATTACAAAAGGTCACAGTCATACCTGAAACATAGTCCTCTTGGATCATCATTCATAGATTTATCCACTTATTTAACAAATACGTGTGGAGATCCAAACCCCAACTGAACTCTACAAATAGAATGATAAAGTATTGAGACAATCATGTGCTTTCTGGTGTTTCTTTTATTGATGTGGTGGATGACAGTGATTGATTTCCGTGTATTGAACCAGCTTTGTATTTCTGGGATAAATCCCACTGGGTCAGGATGAAATATATAAATATAAATATATATATATATATATATATATATATATATATATATTCAAAAAATGGTTTAATAAATTGTGGTGCTTCTTTATGGAAGCATGCACATCTACTCTAACATATGGTAGTAGCTTAACTATTTAATAGGAAGTAAAAAAAAATTCCAATTTCCAAATAACTCATATTTATATACTATTCCTATATTTGGGAGCTAATCTCTTCCCTGATCCAGCTTTCTAGTCCTATTCCCAACTCTAATACCATCTCCCCAGACAATATGGGCTCAGGCAACAATTAGTAAAGTCATGAGCCCCATATACTTAAAATAGACCTACTAGCTTTTTCCAAAATAGAGACCCCAAATCTCATCTGCTACATTCTTACCTCTAGATTCTTGGTTATAAAACAATTTTTTCTGCTTTATATCTAAATGCTTTTCAGCCACCAAGTTGCAGGTGTTAGCATGACACCAGCCTGATTTCTCTGGGCAGATGACCTCGCCAATGTCTCCTGGAACCCCACCTCTCCAGAGCCCTGCCCAACTAGGGAAAGAGAGAGACAGGCTGGGAGTATGGATTGACCTGCAAACACTCACATCCAATGAAGAAGCAATTCCAGAAGTCAGACCTTCCAACTTCTGCACCCCCATAATGATCCTGGGTCCATACTCCCAGAAGGATCAAGAATAAAGAAGCTTCCATTGGAGGGGATGGGATACAGAATTCAGGTATTGAGAATTGTATAGAATTGTACCCCTCTTGTCCTACCATCTTATCTATCATTATTAAATCAATAAAAACAAAAATGTGCAATATTTTCCTATGATGGTACAGAAATATAACATGCTTATTTATGTCAAGAGACAACTGTAACAGCACTAGACTTTGTACAATTATCAACATTGCCTTCTTTATATAGGTGTGCAGTTTTGATTTTTTTCGGCAACAAATACCTGTTGCTTGGGTTACTATTTACAGAAATCAGAGGGCCTCTTGGGGGAGCTTTTCATAATGCAACTTCTGTGCCAATAGACTGACATTGAGACAACTTTGCTTGGTGCCTACAGGACACACAAGGGCTTTCAGTCTCCAAGAATCAAGTGAGTCATTCTGTTTTAGTCTCTATTGTAGAATCAGCAAACACAGGATTAGTATCCCAACCTGACTCAGGGGACAAACTTTTGAATGTTGATTGAAGTCCTAAGAAAAATGGGAGCAAAACTGCATCATGTCACTATGATTATCAATTGATTTTACTACTGGGATTAATGGCCAATAATATAATCACAAAAGAAGTATGGTTAGCATTTTGTCTTTGTCCAAGGCACATGGTGACAGTGGATGGAATTCCTTAAGTTATATTTAAGTACATGAGTATTATCTTTAATTTTATTTTACCTTTAAGGAATTTACATTTTTATTTTATTTTTTCATATATGACAGATTCCTTCATTTATTTAGTTATTTATATTGGGTAAATTAATGGTTTACAGTAGCTACAGTTGTTGGCATATGTGCAAAATTGCTATTTTCCCCAGGTGTCTAACAACAGATGAGTGGCTGAAAAAGTTGTGGTCTACATACACCATGGAATATTACTCAGCTATTAAAAATGGTGAATTCACCTTCTTCACTTCATCTTAGATGGAGCTTGAACAAATCATGTTAAAAATGTGAAATGAGATTAGCCAGAAAAAGGATGAATATGAGAAGATCTTACTCATAGGCAGAAGTTGAAAAACAAGATCAAAAGGGCAAATACTAAGCAGAACTTGGACTGGAGTAGGTGTATTGCATCAAAGTAAAAGACTCTGGGGTGAGGGGGAGGGTTCAGATCCTGGAACATGATGGCAGAGGAGGATCTAGTGGGGATTGTATTTTTATGTGGAAAACTGGGAAATATTATGCATGTACAAACTAGTGTATTTTACTGTTGACTGTAAATCATTAAACCCCTAACAAAAAAGTTTTAAAAACATTCTCAATTTTCTGCAAACAACCCCCAGCTTGGGCCTTCTTCTATGATTGTGCATCAGGACCTGATTTGTTTTGTTTTGTTTATTGCAGCTAAGATGATAATTGGAGCTCAGAGCCTGCACAATGAATCTTCCACTGCCAGCAACTGTATACTCTTTCTTTCTCTACATATATATATATATATATATATGTGTGTGTGTGTGTGTATATATATATATATACATATATATACATATATCCTTCTTTTTCTCTTGTATTTTGATAAGATAGAAAAAAATTGAGCTCAGCAAACTTAGCACCAAAAAAGCAAATGACCCCATCCAAAAATGGGCAGAGGATATGAACAAAACATTCACCTCAGAGGAGATCCAAAAGGCTAACAAACATGAAAAACTGCTCTAGGTCACTGATTGTCAGAGAAAGGCAAATTAAGACAACACTAAGATACCACCTCACTCCTGTAAGAATGGCATACATCAAAAAGGACAGCAGCAACAAATGCTGGAGAGGTTGTGGGGACAGAGGAACCCTTTTACATTGCTGGTGGGAATGTAAATTGGTACAGCTCTGTGGAGAGCAGTCTGGAAAACTCTCAGAAGGCTAGACATGGACCTTCCATATGATCCAGCAATTCCTCTCCTGGGCTTATACCCCAAGGACTCCATAACACCCAACCAAAAAGAGGTGTGTACTCCTATGTTCATAGCAGCACACTTCATAATAGCTAAAACCTGGAAGAAACCCAGGTGTCCAACAACAGATGAGTGGCTGAGAAAGCTGTGGTATATATACACAATGGAATACTATTCAGCTATCAAGAACAATGAACTCACCTTCTCTGACCCATCTTGGACAGAGCTAGAAGGAATTATGTTAAGTGAGCTAAGTCATAAAGATAAAAATGAGTATGGGATGATCCCACTCATCAACAGAAGTTGACTAAGAAGATCTGAAAGGGGAACTAAAAGCAGGACCTGACCAAATTATAAGTAGGGCACCAAAGTAAAAACCCTGTGGTGAGGGGTAGCCATGCAGCTTCCTGGGCCAGTGGGGGGTGGAAGTGGGTGGGAGGGATGGGTCACAGTCTTTTGGTAGTGGGATTGGTGTTTATGTACACTCCTAATAAAATGTAGTCATATAAATCACTAGTTAATTAATATGAGGGGGAAAATTAATTGTATGTCTCGAAGTTTTTTAAAACACAGACTGAATCTTTTTAATATATAGGCTGTGTACTTGATATGCGGACTCTCTCAAAAGCCTAGACCAAGTAGATCAGAGGCAACCAACAGCCCAGCTATATACAAGATACTGGGTACTGTACAGCAAACCATAACAAAAGGACTTTTCAAAGTTAACCCAATTACCAAATAATGTGATGATAACATTAACTATCCATTGTCTTTTGGAACCCAAAGACAGCAGGAACCTCACATCTCCACTATAGAGCCTCTACTTCCCCCAGTCCTGGAACCCTTGGATAGAACCCACTTTCCCATATGCCTCTCCCAATCCATATCAAATAATATTGCATCTGCCGATCACAACCTAACCAACACAACAATTGCCACCTCAACATGCTTCACTTCAGACTGTGTCCAGAGACTTCACGTGTGGAATGACAACCCTTCAGCTTCATTACTCGGGTGAGACCTTTCCTTTCATAGTATACTCTAATTTCATCTCAGGTGGTTCACTTTCTAACAAAGTCCCAAAACCTAGATATACACCAGTTTCTGTGAGAGAGAGTATATGTTCACACGTATCGGTAAACTATGCAAAATATATACCTGAAAGCAGAAGTACACTAGAGTTTGCAGTGAGTATCCCCCTAACACTTCCTCTCCACTATTCCAACCTTTGGGTCCATGATTGCTCAACAACTTGTTTGGCTTTGTATGTTAACTCTCTTTTCAGTCACCAGGTTCCAGATGCCATCAGGATGCTGGCCAGGCTTTCCTGGACTGAAGACCCCACCAATGTGTCCTGGAGCTCCGCTTGCCCAGAGACCCACCCTACTAGGAAAATAGAGAGGCAGACTGGGAGTATGGACTGACCAGTCAACGCCCATGTTCAGCGGGGAAGCAATTACAGAAGCCAGACCTTCCACCTTCTACAACCCACAATGACCCTGCGTCCATGCTCCCAGAGGGATAGAGTGTGGGAAAGCTATCAGAGGAGGGGGTGGGATATGGAGATTGGGTGGTGGGAATTGTGTGGAGTTGTACCCCTCCTACCCTATGGTTTTGTTAATTTATCCTTTCTTAAATAAAAAAATAATAAAATTTAAAAAAAAATAAAATAATAAAATACCTACATACTAAAAAAAAATAGTTCTAGTTCTGCTATTTTTTTCCACACTTAATTGACTAAAATTCTTTTGTAAAGAAAAAATGTCCTCATATCAGTTAGAGCTCAGTCACCTTTCAGTTCAATTTATAATACAAGAGAGACAAAGTCGTGGTTATTTTAAGTGTCAGTTTTCAGAAAAAGGAATTAAAACCCTAATTACTTCTAATTGATCCCAGGTATTTTTGGAGTTGTGTTGTGTTGTTAACAATATATTTAATATACTGTTGTATCCATTGGCTAGGGTTTTTTTCAGTATTTTCACATCTATGTTCCTCAGATATATCAGTCTGTAGTTTTCTTTTGTTGTTGTTGTTGTGTCCCTGTCTGCTTTTGGTATCAGGGTGAAACAAAAATTTCTATTCTACTGGACCATAGTTTTAACCTTCTGCTCTTTATTCAGGTTTTTCTCCTTTTTGACTAGTTGAAAATCCAGGCTTGGGTGTCCCTCCTTTCCTGGATGTTGCTCTTTCTTCCATCCGAAGGAAGACAAGTCATTGCTTTGAGTTCCGAGAATATGAGGTCTGGCTGCTCTGCTTGGATCTTGGTCCTAGAAAGACCAGGATAGGAGTGTCTGGGGCTTAAGGAGTCTTTCTTGAATGTCTGCATGGAAACAATGAGCTTAGTCAAAGCCCAAACACTGCTAGTTAATTGGACTGTATTTTTTTAAATGATGTTGAAATGTTAAAGCAATGTCAAAACAGTAGACTGGGGAAAATTAATGTGGAGTTCTTATAGACGTTCCAATGACTTGAACCAAGGTATGTGCCAAGCCAATTGGCCCTTTGTGGAAAACACAGTATCCAGCAATATAAATAGCTACTGCTCACAGGCACTTGTCACTCTTTGTCAGCCCACAAAGAGATCAGAGTATGTTATAAAATGGTAGGGAGGTGACTGGAAATGAATTGCAGTCTACAGAGGAAGTGAATGAATGAATCTCCTTACACTCACATCCAACATCCTGCATAACATTGTAGGTAATAAGGACAACTAAGATGGGGACATGAGAAGAGGTACTTTACAGATAACGCTGTCTGCTGTACACTTTTCTAAGTACTCTCCTCATGTAAAGTACTCTTCTCATGTGGTATAAACTGTACTGCAAACCATTAGCCTCTGCTATAAAATGATTTCTTTTACAAAAAACAAAAGAATTACTATTTTTCTTGTGACACAATGGACTAAGTTGGAATAATCAGAAAATATTGCAGTCACTGAAATACTCAATGACTGTAATATAGATTTCTGCATTAAAATCATACTTCCACATCTATTATCTTATTTGAGCCCCACCACACTTCAAAAAATAGGCATGTTATAACATGCTTGCTCAACTAGGTGCACCACCACCTGACCCTAAAGTTTTCTAAAATACTATAGCACTTGTGTTAATTTACTGTCACCCTGAGACTAGTGCTCCTTTCACTTTTTGCAGACAGGAAGACTGAAAGTCCAAAGAATATAATTTGCATATATGTTTATAGTTATTAGGAAGGAGAGTTAAAGTAAGTATACTCCCAGAGTCATAGAGCCCAAAACCCGGTTTCTTCCTTCCTTCCTTCCTTCCTTCCTTCCTTCCTTCCTTCCTTCCTTCCTTTCTTTCTTTCTTTCTTTCTTCTCTTTTCTTTTTCTTTTTCTTTTTCTTTTTCTTTTTTTTTGGTTTCCTGGGGAAAAAAGAAAAAAATTTCTTCTTGAGTTATAAGAGTAGATTTGGGTGTTGCTCTCGTCCCCTTATCTAACCTTCTAGCCCTTTTTCCAGCCATGACAGAATCTTCCCAGACAGCTTGGGTCCACCTGCATACCAGATGTCAGGCTCAAGAAAAAAACAGTATAGTAATGGGCCCTTTAGAATATAACTAAAATTGACCTACTAGCTATCTTCAAAACAGAGACCCCAAATCTTCATCTGCAATATTCCAGCAGTTAGGTTCACGGTTAGTCAACAATTTGTTTGGCTCTATATGTTAACTTTTTTTTCAGCCACCAGGTTCCTGATGCTACCATGATGCCAACCAGACTTCCCTGGGCAGACAATCCTACCAATGTGTCCTGGAGCCCCACCACCCCAGAGCCCTGCCTCACTAGGGAAAGAGAGAGAAATGTCTGGAGTATGGATCGACCCGTCAACATCCATGTTGAGCAGGGAAGCAATTCCAAAAGCCAGACCTTCCACCTTCTGAACCCCATAATGACCCTGGGTCTTTACTCCTAGAGGGTTAAAGAATAGTAAAACTAGCAGGGGAGGGGATGGGACATGGAGTTCTGTTGGTGGGAAATGTGTGGAGTTGTACCCCTCTTATCCTATGGTTTTTGTCAATATTTCCTTTTTATAAATAAAAATTAAAAAAGAATAGGAAAGCTATTAGGGGAGGGGATGGGATACGGAGTTCTGCTGGTGGGAATTGTGTGGAGCTGTACCCTTCTTATCCTATGTTTTTTGTCACTATTTCTTTTTTATAAATAAAAATTAAAAGAGTAGAATGTATTCATTTATAGAAGTTTTGATAGATGCCATCAAGAAATACAGAAAAAGACTGCAGTGCCACTACACCTCAGGCCTTGAGAGGTAATGTAGTGGTTATACAATAAGTCCTTCCTAAAACACCAAAGCTTTAATATCTAGCAACAAAAGCCAGAGCTAAGCACTACAGTGCTCTGGTAAATAAATAAATAAATGAAATGAAAAATTAAAAATAAAACTACATCCCAAAGAGAAGTAAAATCAACATTTTTCAAGTTATATTCTAATTTTATACTATTAAATAAATTGATTTTGATTAATATTTTTACCTGCTGTTCTCAAACATGAATGTATGCCACCAAAATTGAATAAAGACACATTTTATGACTGTATAATATTCAATATACATGATCATTTAACTTTCTTCCTTACAATTGGAGATTTAGTCTTTTTTTAGTAATTTTAAATAGTACTGAAACAAAATCCTTGGCACTTAAATCTTGGCCTGAATTGTTGATTTACTTAGGATTGATTCCTATGATAATGGACTTTGTTAATCCCTTCCTGTGACCTCTTCTCTTAAAACCAAGACACTTTTTCTTTTATTGTTTTTATGTTTTATTATATTTATTTATTTACTGGATAGAGACAGTCAGAAGTTGAGAGAGAGAGAGAGAGAGCACTGCTACACTTCTTACTTTTTTATTATAGAAATTAAGAGGAGAGGGAGAGATAGAGATGGAGAGAGATAGAGAGACATATGCAGCCCTGCTTCACCACCTGCAGGGGGAAAAGCTTTCCCCCTGCAGGTGGGGGCCTGAGACACGAACCCAGGTCCTTGCGTGTTGTAACACGTGCGCTCAACCAGGTGTGCCACCACCCAGCCCCAAAATCAAGACCCTTTTCCTTCAACTCCACATCAGGAATCTCTTATTCCATCTCACTGATAAACAATGGTCCAATCATTATTACATATGTCTAGACTTTGGACTTGGCAAATAAAAAAAGAAAAAAAAAGAAGGGGAAATTTAGGATTTGTAAACAGAAATCTGGATTCAAGCACCAGTTAACTTCTCGTTGGCAAGGTCATTCTGGCCCAGTTACCTTAGGTGGGTCATCAGTCCATTATGCTTCTCATCTGGGAAATGGAGCACTAGTAACTCCTCCCTCAAAAGACTGATATATAAATTAAATCAAGATGCAACATGCTTAAATCAGCATGTGTCTCAATAAATACCAGCTGTAATTAACTTGAAGCAGGTTGACAGATAAAGACAATGCTCAAAGGAAAATAAGAGAAAGAAATTATTTGCTTTTTTATAAAATTTAGCTTAAACATCCCTTTACAATTTTTTTTTCAGTTTAAAAGACTTAGGGGGAAAATAGCAGTCATCATAAACTACATTTCCTGAAGCTGTGAGGTAGCATCTGATTGAGCTTACATGTTATGATGCTCAAGGATCTAGATTCAAGCCCCTGTTCCCCACCCCCAAGAAAAAACCTTCACAAGAGGTGAAGATGTGCTGCAGGTGTCTCTCTGTCTCTCTCCCTAGCTATGTCCCCTTTCCTCTCAATTTCTGGCTGCCTCTATCCAATCAATAAATAAAGATAATAATAATAATAAAGCATTTTCCAAGTCCCCTAAGCATCTATGTCCTCCCAGAGATTGTGAAAACTTTTGCTAATGTGAACAACTGACAAAGCAAAATATCTCCACTCACCTGTCAGGACACCTGAGAACCCAACCCAGCCAGATGTGAAGCCAGGAGCCAAGCCTCTCCCCCTGGGGGACGATCAGAACACCCAACCAGCTTGTGATTGGCTCCAGTTCTAAATGCAGGGACTTTTAATAATGTAGGAGGGTACCATGAAGACACCAACATCACTGAAAACAGAGGTGAGGAGAGAGAGAAAGACAGAGAGAGAGAGAGAGAGAGAAGGGAAACTTCCTAGGACATAAAGGTAGACTGGTCTCCATCAGGACAGAAAAATAGGACAGAGAAGTGAAGCTGAAGGTTTTTAAAAAAGACAACTAAGCTAAAAAAAAAAAAAGTTTTCTGTATAGGATCCCAACTGTAATGGGATATAATAAAGAGGAAAGGCATATCTAGTGATCCAATCAGAGATGAGGGTTAAGAATTTCAAGAGTCAATTCCAAAATTCCAGGAGTTCTAGGGCAATGACTTTTGAAAGTGAGTCAGTGGGCAACGGGAATCCTGAAGAGGAGACGCATCAGGCAGAGGGGAAGACCGTAGCAGCAAATGGCAAAGCAGATATCTCTGCAAAGCAAGAGGCCAATGGGAAATACGACAGACCCCGAAAAAGGTTCACTTGGCAGGAGATCCACAGACACAACCAGAAAGAAGACCAGTGGCTGGTGATTGACCGCAAGGTCTACAATGTCACTGACTGGGCCAACAGACATCCTGGCGGGCACCGTCTCCTCAACCACTATGCAGGGCAAGACGCCACGGTAAGGAAAACAGTTTCTCCCTGAGTTTCCCTGAACTGGCTGGGTGGCTGGGCCCTTGGCTCTTTTCCCAAGAACGCTTTCCCAAGTTCGTGCTCAAGCACCACAATGGCTCACCACCTCCCAAACCAATTTTTCAGGATTCCTTTTCAGCCAGACCTAGGAAGCAAATCAAGCCTCTGGGTCTAGCTATTAACTTCATTAAGGATGGGGTGAGCTCAGATCTTCACAATGAATATTATGCTTGTGTAACTGGGGGTGGATATGTTTGTTTGGAGGTATTTTGCATTGTTTGACATGCACTCACTGTCTTTTGAGAAGAAAGATACAAACAGGTGATGAGAAAGGAGGATGTCTGAATCCTTGTAAAATTTCTGCAACTCCTAATTGAACTGTCTAGAGGAAAGGCAGTAATCCAACTGATAGGCATCAACATAGTGTTAATATAATAGCAATGAGGAAAACCTACCATTACGCAGGCTCCTCGTTTTTTGCACACTTGTTTCTGTCCTGCAGTTCATTTAGAAAATACAATTGACTTTTATCAATGAAGAAATTAAAACCAGGTGTCTGGGTGGTAGTGGGCATAGTGTGAAGCTCAAGAATCCCAAGTCAAGCCCCCGGCTCCCCACCTGCAGGGGAGTCACTTCACAGGCAGTGAAGCAGGTCTGCAGGTGTCTTGTCTTTCTCTCCACCCTCTCTGTCTTCCCCTCCTCACTCAATTTCTCTCTGTCCTATCCTATAAGATAATGGGAGAAAATAGCCCCCAGAAGCAGTGCATTCATAGTGCAGACACCAAGCCCCAGCAATAACACTAGAGGAAAAAAAGGAGGAGGAGGAGGAGGATGTGGAGGAGGAGGAGGAGGAAAGAAAAGGAAAATAAATTAAAATCAGAGCTGAAGTGATTGACCAAAGGCAACCCAGTTGCAGGATTCAGACTTCAAATCCTTATCTTTCTTAACCTGCATTTTTCTCCCCACTTTTCATCACTGCTTCTCCTCATCACCCTTCCCCAACAAGATGGCTAAGGAAAGGACACACACACACACACACACACACACACACACACATACACCACATATACACAACACACACTTTATTAGTTGTCTAGGATGACTGAGACACATTCTAATGTATCATTTCTCTTATAAATCATCATAAGGAATGTGACCATTATCCTTAATTACAGATGAGAAAATCAGTGTTTAAAGAGGCAAATTACACAGCCTCCAGTACAGCAAGTCATAGGGACAAATTATCAAAGCATATAGTATTTTTCTACATTCGTAGCTAAGTTCCTTAAAAATTAAACAAATTTCCAGAGCCCTGAAGAGGGCATAATGATTATACAAACAACTGTTATACCTGAAACTCTAAGGGTCAAGGTTCAGTACCCCCATAATACCATAAGCCTAAACTGAGCAGTGCTTTGGTGGAAAAAAAAAGAATTAAAGAAAGAAAAGGAAATGAAATAAAATGAGCTTTCTATTTAATATTGATCAAGGAGGTTTTTCAAACCCTCAAAAGCACTTTGAAATCACTTCTAAAATATTGTAAATATTGTAGGCTTTTTTTTTTTTTTAAATCTCAGCATAGAAGATCTGGAGAAGAAGAGAAGCCAAGGAAATAACAAAGATCAGGAAACTGATACAGATGGAGGAGAAATTTAAAATTTGCCCCCCTTTTTATCTATTTCCTTTTTTTTTTGTTTTCACAGTTTATTATATATCAGTAAATTCTCCAGCTATTTTCAAAGCAAAGACTCAAAGCATCAACTCACTAATGATCACTCTATGCAGAGGACTGAGCTAATAATAACAGAATATGTGAATAACTGAGGACTTGCAAAGTTAGAAGACTTTGGCTTTTGATAGTCTTGATTTCATCTTCCCTCCCTTCACACACCTCCTTCTCACTTTTCTGCAATTTCTCAAACTCCTCTGATCAAGTTCTTTCTCTTCTTTCTACCTTCCTTCCTTCATTTCTTTCTTTCCGTCCTTCCTTCTTTCTTTATTTATTTCATTTTATTTTACTGAAAGAGAAATACAGAGAGAAAGACCAGAGCACTGCTCAGTTCTGACTAATGGTGGTGCTGAGGATTAAACCAGGGACCACAGAACCTTAAGTATGAAAATCTTTTGCAGAACCATCATGCTGTCTCCCCCGACCACAGGTTGTTTATTTTTAATAATTATTGCACTCTGGTTTATACTCTACCTAGGCTTCAGTTGTGTTTGTATATCTGGCATTATGATCACCTCTAGAGACTCCATTTCAACCCAGTACTAAATAACCATCCTTTCTTACGCGGTACACCAACTCCTCTTCTCTTCCCTGGTGATCACCGTTATGTTTTTGTTTGTTTAGTTTTGGTTTTGACATGTCCTGAATTTGTGTGGGTGTGATATCACTGTTTCCAGTTCATCCTTTCAGATACAGAGAGAGAGTGAGACAGAGAGCCATAGATGTGGGTGAGAACCCCAAAGAACCAAGACACATCCTTTCTGCCCCCCTTAAAAATAACTAATAGGCTCATTCAACCTTATACCAACCAACTGACAAATCTACAGTTTGCTGATGATGTTTATGCCCCAGTGAAATGAAAAGGCCACAATTCTGTACCCAAGCTTAGTTAATAAAGAAAAATCAGTTAATAATATACAAGCCATGTGAATCTTTAGGGGGAAAATAGCCATGCAGCCTCTGGATTCATGTCCAGAGAATGAAAAACTTAAGCACAGACATCAAGTCCCTCAGACTTTCAGAAATTCAAAAATGCTCAAGAAAAATTTTTAAAAAATAAAAGATTTTTCAAAGAAAGATGATGCAAGGAGGGAGGTAGGGTGTGTCATAGAAGACTTCTGACATCCACATTATTCCATTGGCTACTCAAGAAGATTGAGGTTTGGAATGTAAGCTGGTAACTGGATTGGAATGCTCTAAGGATAAACTTCAGGTCTTCAGAATGGGAACAGCAAGATTACTCACCTCACTTATGGTCGATGGGAAGAATCTTTATGTTTTTAGCACAATATCCAATATCTACTAAATGTTAGTGAAATTGCTGCTATTTATATTATCAATATCCATTGCTTTGAAGCTGAGGTCATTACTTCCTGATTACTGCCAGCTTAGAAATTGTATTTTGGGGGGGCACTGGGTGATGGTGCACCTGGTTAAGTGCACATTACAGTGCACAAGGACCCAGGTTCAAGGTCCTGGTCCCCACCTGCAGGAACAAAACTTCACAAGTGGTGAAACAGGGCTGCAGGTGTCTCTCTGTCTTTCTATCTCTATCTCCCCTTTCACTCTCAATTTCTGGCTGTCTATATTCCATGAATAAAGATAATAAAATTAAAAAATAGGAAAAATTATGTTTGGTGACACCTGATTAAGAACTGAAGGGTATGGGTGGAGAATCATGTTTTCTCTTATTAAAACGTTATTAAAACGTTATTTTATTTTATTTTATTTTATTTTATGGAAGGGGAAGCACAGAAAGATCATAGCACTGCTCAGCTCTGGCTTATAATGGTGCTGGGGATAGAACTCCGGACCTCAGAGCTTCAGGCATGGAAGTCTTTTGCATAACCATTATGCTGTCTCCCCAGCCCAGAATGATGTTTTCTAGAGTCAAAGAGAACATAAATCCAGAGGGATAGAACTCAAAGCTCCCTTAAGAATTATATGACTTAGAAGTAGCTGCAAATTGAATCTCAAAAGGAAAAAAATTCAGCGAAATTTGTCTGTGTGTGCAAACTCTGAATCTTGGCTGTATCTGCTATAAATTGCAACTTTTTTCCTTTTTTTTTTTTTGCCCCTAGGGTTATCACTGGGGCTCTGTGCCTGCAAAAGGAATCCACCACTCCTGGCAGCCATTTTTTTTTTTCCTTTTGGTTTTTCTCTCTGTTTTTATTTGACAAGACAGAAAAAAATTGAGAATGGGGGGAAGGAGGTAAAAAGGGGGAAAAAAGATCACAAACTTGCTTCAACATTCATGAACTGGGGAGCAGGGTCCTCAAACCCAGGTCCTTGTGCTTGGTGGTATGTGAGCTTAATCAGGTGCACCACCACCCAGCGCCTGAGGGGCACCTTTTCTCCTTTGTACAGAAACTCTCTCTGACACTCCATCATCTTGATAGATGTCCAGTGATACCTAAGTGATGCCTAAGTAGCATCTTTCCAAAAGAATGCTTATTAATGGTATCGGCCATAATAGCAATAAACCCTTGTGAAGGGTCTGGGCCTGATCATTAGGAGAACAGGCTTGTGAACAAAGCAGATCTGGTATGTATCTGGGCTTCACCACTTAACTAGAATATTCTGAGAAGGTGATTCAAACTCTTGAAACCTTCACTCACATACCTAGGAAGTGAGGATGTAATTTTAGTATTGTTGTGAAAATCAGAGTGGACCAGGAAGTAGCATAGTAGCTCCGCAAAAGACTCATATGAACATCATACTCTAAAAGGTACATGTGGAAATGTAAGTGCTTTGGGGGGGGTCGGTGTAGTGGGTTAAGCTCAAGGACCTGCGCAAGGGTCCCTGTTCTAACACCGGCTTCCTACATGCACAAGTGGTGAAGCACATCTTCAGATGTCTCTCTGTCTCTTTTCTTCTCTTCTTTTCCCCTCTGAATTGTTCTCTGTCTTATACAGAAAGAAAAATTGAAGAAAAACATGGCCACAGGAGCAGTGGAAAGGTAGTGCAGGCACTGAGCCCCAGTGATAACAATGGAGGGAAAAAAAAAGAAAGAAAGAAAGATAAGGAAGGAGAAAAGAAATGTATGTGCTTTCTCCTGACAGTCAAAGACCAATATAACCAAAAGGGGATGATAACAACTTAAAGGCTATATAAGGACATCCATAATCCATATCCGCTGTCTGGTGGACTGACATATAGAATATGGAAAAGCATAGAAACAGATGTGATGTATTTAAACAGAACCCAGATGTGGTTCAGGTCACCCAGCCAGAATAGGCAACCCAGATGTGCCATTTTCTTTCTTTAGCACAATATTGATAGATGATGCCTATTCAATCAATACCAGTGATGGACATGACAGTGTAGAGAGAAGAAAGAAAAAGAGATGAACAGAGAGGAGAAGTTGGGACAGAGAAAAAGGGATGAAGGAGGAGAAGGATAAAGGGTCTTGAGTGCCACACTAAAAATGCTATGTCTTCCTCCCCTCTGTAACACATCAGGACACTTCTGTAGTAAGGCATCTCTTCAGATGCAACCAGCACAACAACAACAACAACAACAAATCCACTCAATTTCTAAGTTGTCGGTGAAAGGAGAATGATCATCAGTGATAATTGCCCCTTTCTTGGGTTGCAAGTTTTCTTGAGTTGTTCAGTTGTCATTTGAATGACAGTCTAAGTTAAAAAAAAAAATAGGTGGAGTAGAATTTAAAGTGCTAAGAGTCTACAGTGGGTCAAAAGCAGAAGCTTCCTTTCTAAAACATTACCTGGACAGCTAAGTGAAGAAAAAAATGGAGCAGAAAGCATCAAAATGAAGAATGGAATCCAGGAAAAAAAAAAGTGAAGATCTAAACAGGACTTTGGGGAAAAGATAAGAAGCAAAGATATCTAGAAGATATAATATTTAATATTGGATGAATAACTGGATAAGTAAACAGGAGGAAGGTGTATATGCTTACCTTTGCACATCTGATTTAGGTAGCTAGGTGATGGTACCTATTATAAGACAGGGTAGGTAGAAAGAGAGCAGAGAAAGTATTTGGAATTGGAACTCAGTTAACTTTTTTATTATCTTTATTTATTTATTGGATACAGAGTCAGAAAGTGAAAGGGAAGGGAGAGATAGAGAAAAAGAGAGACCTGTAGCACTCCTACACTTCTCACAAAGCTTTCTCCCTGCAGGTGGGGATGGGGGCTTGAACCTGGGCCCTTGTGCATTGTGACAAGTGTGCCCAACAATGTGTAACACCACCTAGCCCCTTGGAATTTAATAAAAGCATAAAAAAGAACTCAGTATAAGAAACAGCTTTCAGATATAGAATAAATTGAAGTATATATAACCTTCTCGTGATCTGTGATGATGAAAGAGGATCTAGGTGACCAAGTGTCATTCTCCACAAGCATCCTTTACTCTAAAGCAGCCTTCCTTCAAGACAAGGGAAAAGGCTGCATTCCCTCCACAAGGTAATTTATTCACAACTCAGTCTCCATATGAAATATGAGATTTATTTCAGCCTTGGAGCAGTTGAGATCTGAGATAAGTCAACAAGAATTATCCTGAGGTGTGGAAATGAAATGTTGATTATTTTGGTGAGTTTTTTAATTTTTTGTTTGTTTTTTCTAAGATGAAGTTATCTTGTTGACTATCTGGCTATCTTGTTTTTTTATTTTTATTTATAACATGGAAAATTGGCAAGTCTATAGGATAAGAGGTATACATTTTCACACAGTTCCCACCCCCAGAACTTCATATCCCATCCCATCCATTGATAGCTTCTCTATTCTTTATCCCTCTGGGAGTATGAACCCAAGGTCATTGTGGGGTGTAGAGGGTGGAGGGCTGGCTTCTGTAATTGCTTCTCCACTGGACATGGGTGTTGGCAGGTCAATCCATACCCCCAGTCTGTTTCTGTCTTTCTCTATTTGGGTAGGGCTCTGCAGAGGTGGAATTCCAGGACATCTTAGTGAGGTCATCTGCCCAGGGAAGTCAAATTGACATCATGGTAGCATCTGCAACTTGGTGTCTGAAAAGCGTTAAATACAAAGCAGAACAAATTGTTTAATAATCAGGAACCTAAAGGTTAAAGTATAGCAGATGAAATTTGAGGTCTTCATGTTGGAAATATATTTTAGGTATATTCCAGGGGGTCCATATGGGACTTTACTAATTTTTGACTGAGCCCGACTACTTCTGAGAATCCTTCATTTTTTGTTCTTCTCTCAGATAAGGGAAACGATGCCTGGGTTTTTCTGGTGTTTCTGAGGTTCACCTAGTTTTAAGTGGTGGTATAAAAACAGGCTTCTTGGTGGCAAATGCTTGATGGAATTGGTGTTCAGAGTCCTCTGGTCATCTTCCACTATCACCTACCCCTCTGGGACTGTGGGTCAAATTTTTTTATGAGGTGGAAGGTGGAAGGTCTGTCTTCTGTAATTGCTTCTCCACTGAACATGGATGTTGGCAGACTGACCCTTACCCACAGGCTATTTCTATCTTTCCCTAGTGGAATAGGGCTCTGGAGAGGTAAGGTACCCAGACACAGTGGTGAGTTCATCTGCCCAGGGAAGTCAGCATGGAATCATGGTAGCATCTGCAAATATGTGGCTGAAAGGCAGTCAGATATAAAGCAGGGCACAATTTTTAATAATAAGGAACAAAAATGTAGGAATAGAGCAGTTGAAAATAGGAACTCTATAGTGGAAAGAATCTAGGAAGTCTGTTTTTAGTACATTCCCAAGGCACCATGACCTTTGTAAAAGAATGATAACATGTTAAAGTCAGAAAAAACTTTACTGTTTCGTGCCTTTATATATTCTTGACTTCTCATCCTGATTCAATTGTTTACTGTGTTAATTTAAGCAAGGCACTGAAACTCAGTGTCCTTTAACTGTACATCAAATCAATGGAACCTCCTAAAACTAAGGTGATGCTTAGGAACTGGCCCATAAAAGGTCTTGTACACTTCATGTACACAGTAAATGTTGGCACTGTCCTTTCTTCCCTTCTCTTCTTCCCATCACCTTCAGGCAGCATGTGTGTACTTGCTCAAGAATGTCAATGACAAAACCTGTTTTTGCAGATCTTTAAAGAATGTGGTTTCACAACTCAATATTCAGACTGTGTAAGGATATTACTTTTTAAAATTCATTTTGTATTCTTTTTTGCCTACCAGGACTTCTCATGTGGGTGAATTCACTACTCCTAGTGGGCTTTTATTCTTTTTTCACCTTTGGGTAGCGAAAGATGGAGGAGAAGGAGGGAGATAAAAGGAGAAACACCGGGGTTGGCCGGAAGCACAGCAAGTTAAGTGCAGGTAGCACAAAGCGCAAGGACTGACATAAGGATCCTGGTTTGCACCTCAGACTCCCCACCCGCAGGGGAGTCGCTTCAAAAGCGGTGATGCAGGTCTGCAGGTGTCTATCTTTCTCTCTCCTGCTCTGTCTTCCCCTCCTCTCTCCATTTCTCTCTGTCCCAGCTGACAACTACTACAATAATAAAACAACAAGGGCAACAAAAGGGAATAAATATTAAAAAAAGAAACGCTACAGCAACACTCAAAGGGCTTCCCCTGGGCCATGTGTGGTGTTCCCATGTGCTGTCTGAGGCTCAAACTCAGGTCCTTCTGTATGTATGAACTCTTCCCATGGAACCATCATTACCTGAGGAAAAGGAGACACTGTGTTGATAGGGTAAAGGGGGTCTAGTGGACTGTAGTAAAGGGATGTGGGTAGTTTAGTGGTGGCTGGGATATGATAACATGCACATTCAAGAGGTGTGAAATTGTACCTCCTAGAACATATTTGTTAATGTAAAGTCACATTAACTCAATTTTAAATAAACTGATAATTTTTAAAGTGGTGATTTTTTTGTAATAGATTTTAATTGTCAGAGATAGAGCACTTAGAATATATAGCAATTAACTAGTCATTATTTCAAAGACATTGGTACATTCAAAAATCTGCAACATTGAAAAATTAAAAATAAATATTACAAAAATATCATTTACAACTAATCTATTTTTACCACTGAAGTAAACTTCAACTTATATTTCTTTCTATTATGATTATATTAGCTACAGCACCCAGTAAATGGGGTGTATTATACACATCTTCATAAACACCTAAATTTATAAAACCCAGTTACATAAATTAATTAGGAATGAATGCATACATATATGCATTTGTTTGCAACCATAACATGTTTCATATGTTACGGTTGCAAATAATGTGGTGATTTTATCAAGTGAGTTAAGTCAGAAGGAAAAGGCAAAATGCCAGATGATCTCACTTGCAGGTTGGATTTAAAAGAAAAAAACAGGGGCCAAGTGGTGGCACACCTGGTTGAACATGCATGTTACAATGCTCAAAGACCTGAGTTCAAGCCCCAATACCCCACCTGCAGGGAGAAAGCTTTGCAAGTGCTGAAACAGTACTAGAGATGTTTTCCTTTTTCTCTCCCTCTCTTTCTCTCTCTCTCTCTTTCCCCCTAATCTCTTTATTGCTTATATCTATTCAAAAAATAAAGACAATAAGATATATTTTTAAAAGAAAATTTTAAAAAGACAGGGAAAACACAGGATGAACTTAAACTAGCTGTGGCCTATTGCAGTAGAGGCCAGAGCTCTACAAGGAGTGAGGAGAGAGAACGTTGAAAAGGAGCTGGGGTCCGTGTGTTCTATGGCAGAGGAAGATGCCAATCAGTAGTGGGTGTGGTGTGCAGACACCTCTGATAGGAAGATGAGGAACTATATTTACTTGACAACTGTCTTGAAATTCCTTATTTCCCCAGTAAAGTGCTTTATAAGGTAGAAAGAAAATAGTCAGTGATCTCTTTCCGAATCTTGATATTGTTGACGTGCCATCACTGAACTTGTCCAGTGCAGTAATACATTAGTAGGTAGATATCCAGTGGGAAGCATCCCAAGGGCAAATTGATTCAGTCAACTTAAAGCATCCATGTGAGATCACAAGCAAACCCTCTATGAAAGAGTCTGAGTTACTTCCCAAAGGGGACAGAGGAAAAAGTAATGAAAGGGACTGATCTGTGAATAAGAATTTCTTTTCTAAGTTCTCTTTGGCTTACAGGATGTCTTCAGAGCCATGCATGATCATCTGGACATTGTGCAATTGTACCAGAAGCCACTACTCATTGGAGAACTTGACCCAGGAGAACCCAGCCAGGAGAAAAACAAAAATGTGAGTGAGGTCTCAGAATGGGCAAGTTGTGGAGGCTGGATCAAGGGGTAAAATTCAGACCTAGCCTATAATTCTATGAATGTCATCTGTCATGTATGGTTGACCCGCAGTTACCTGAATGAGTGGGTTTTTCATATTTCCAAAGAGCATCATTGAGATTAGACCCTCAGAACTCTGAAGGCTCTGCCATGCAAAGGACATTGGGGCCCAGTACCAAGCATTAACTCCATATTTTTAAGTATCTACTTCAGGTCAGGCAACTCATATAAGTAATATCTTTTTCAGTGACTGCTTATAATTATCTGTTTGATGTCTGTGTTGGTTGTCTGTTAACTATGTCCCATGACAGAAGAGAATGTGTCTGCTTTTATCATCCTCATGTCTTATTTGCACAGACAAAAATAATAGAAAAAAATAATAATGAAAAAAGTAGGAGCAGGCAAACTATCTCTAAGACTTTGTGAGAACTACAGAGCATGGGAGGGAAAAGGAAGCACTGAACTTGGCTGGTGGATGTGATACTTTACACCAATGTAATTTGATAATCTTGTAAAATATTAAAAATAAAATAAAGGGTCATCTACGCAGCATCATCCATGTGCAATAGAATGAACCCCACAAATAGTTGTTGAATAAAAACTGAATGCACTCCAACCATTGTGTTTGATGTTTGGATAAATTATACCTCAGGAGGAATAAAATACTTCCCAAATACCCAAAGCTGTTGAACTGTACAACTATAACTACAAGTCACTGCCTTTTGGTCACGCTTCCCTAGGCATTCTCAATTCAGAATAGCATTCTTCTCTCTGCATTCCACTGTCCACCTGAAATGCAATCTAAAGGTGGACACTTAGGCTTACTCCATAGGTCCATGGGCATCCTCTAACGTTGTGTCAAGAGACAGAGTTACATGAAGTCTAGAGCTGAAGACTTTAAACTCACACCCAACTCTGCCACAAATGGTATGAAGTTAGATGAGTTATACCAAACATCTCTGTTACTCAGCTGCTCTCTTTGAAATATTACAGCAACTATAGTGATTGGGAGATTATTGAAAGAGTTAAATGGTTTCAAGAATTTGGAACCATATCTGGAGGTTAATAAACACTCAATAAATTGTAGACACTATCAATGTTGGGATGGATAGTTTACAAACTTATGTAAATGTCCCCATCATTTTAGTCACAAAACTAAGCTTAAAAAGCAAAAGGGGGAGGGAGAGATGATGTAAGGTAAGACACTTATTACTATGAATTTTCTCTAAAGGAAGATAAAATTCCAATAATATCCAAGAGCTATAAGCATTTATTACCTAAAAAAAAATTGCCCTCCAAGAGTGCAAGTATACCATATATTTGCTTTATGTAAATGAACTAGGTAGAGAGAAAGAACCAACAGTTTAGAATAAAATTTAATGTCAGAAAGTGTAGGCTAAAATCTAGCATCTGTTATTGACTTGCTATTATTTTAAACCAGTCACTCTTCTGGGCTTTTGTGATCCTTCACATGGCACAATAGGTTGGTTACAAAAGATATCCAAGTTGGAAAGTATTCTAGAGATGCCCTCTTTCAATTATCAAGGCCATTAGGACCCCAAGGACTGAGAGAAACTTGACAGATGGGCTCGTCCAGACACCCCTTAGACAGTAGCATTTTTTAAAGTACATCAATGAATTCTGAAATGCTGTTTTTTTGTTTCTAGAATTATCACTTATTTTTAATAATTCTTTTTATACATTAAAAGCATCTCCTTTCTTAAATCTGACCAATTCCACTCTCTTTCTGACACCCTGGTAACTTTTTCAGTTATCTTGGTTTCAAAGCCATTGTAGTCATCAAGCTAAGAGTTGCCTCAAGTCTGTATAAACTCACATGCATGTATGCACCCTGTGTGTGTACACAGGGCCTGCACTACTCCCTGCTACTTGCTGACACACACCAACACCACTGAAATAGGACCCTAATCTGACTGAGCAGAAACAAGGTCTATTGAGCAACTCATTAAGAAATTTTCCCTTTTATGTAATCTAAATGGATCACATTTAGTTCTGTTCATCTTTTCCTTTTGTCACATGAATACAATCTCATTATTCTATACTACGTGTCTGTGCACTGATGCCACCACCAATTGATATACCAGTACCCCCCAAAAGTTTTTTAACTTAATGCACATGAGAATGTGAGAATTGAGAGAGAGAGAGAGAGAGAGAGAGGGAGAGATCCGTCAGGACATCATTCTGGTACATGTGGTGCTGGGAATCACATTGAAAATCTGTGGCATTCAATGCCCATGTGCAGTGAAGAAGCAATTACAGAAGGCTAATCCCACCTTCTGACCCCCCAAAAAATTTTGGTCCATACTCCCAGTGGAGGAGGGGGAATGCTAGGGGGAAGATGAAGAAAGAAGAGGAAAAGGGGAGGGACATTTGGATGTAGTAATAGGTGTATGTGTAACTTGGAAAGGAAGAGAATATGGAAACATGAGCAACAAATGGGAAAATATATAGAATATAGACAGGGAGTTATAGAAATAATAATTAACTTATATCTGACACCTTAAGAAAACTTCTGTAGCTTCCCATGGAGGGATTGGGGATACAGATCTCTGGTGATGGGTATGGGACAAGTTGTTCCCCTGTTATCTCATAATTTTTAAAATTAATTTTAAATCACTAATTCAAATGGATATATTTGCATATATATTCAGATAATTATAGAAATAATAGTCAAAACATATCTGTGATGATGGGAGAAGCACTACAGTTACCAGTTAAGAGAAAAGGTACGCAGAACTCTGGTGATGGGAACAGTGTGGAATTGTACTCTTGTTATTATGTACCTTAATAAATCATTAATTTAAGAAAAAGAAAAAAATTAAAAAGAGAGAGAAACTATGGCATGTAAATTCAATGCTCTATTAGTTTAGACATCACTGGGCTACCCAGACTCAAATAGAAAACAAAGTTCCCCAGATCTTAATCAGAGATCTATCAGTTCCTGAAATCATACTGATACATACTTAGGCCTATCTCTAATCATGGACCTAAAGGCTGGAATAGTGCAGATGAAGAATTGGGGGGTTCTTTGTTTTATAGATATCTAGTAGGCATATTTTAGTTATAATACAAAGGGCCTTTGGCTATATTAGTTTTTTTTTTTTTTCCTGAGCCTGAAATCTGATATGCAGGTGGATCCAAGTTATTGTCTAGGGAGATGATGTCATGGCTGGAAAAAGCACCAGAAAACTGAATCAGGGAAGAGAGTAACTCCCAAATATGGGAAAGGTGTATAAATATTGTTGGCTGTAAACCCCATTGATTTGATGTGATCTGGGGCCCATAATCTGTTTAGGAGACTGTGACCTCTGCATCCCTGTAGACCTGAGCTCACATTCTGTGGTCATCAGTAGGAACGTTCCAATCTGGCCCAATATCAGGACCACAATTTGTTTGGCTTTATATGTTAACTCTCTTTTCAACCATCAATTTCCAGATACTACCATGATTGCCAATCAGACTTTCCTGGACAGACAACCACACCAGTGTATCCTGGAGTTCACATTCTCCAGAACCTCCCCCCATAGGGAAAGAGAGAGGCAGGTTGGGAGTATGGATCTACCTGCTAACTCCCATGTTCAGTGGAAAAGCAATTACAGAAGCCAGACCTTCCACCTTCTGCATCCCACAAAGACCTTAGGTCCATACTCCCAGAGGGTTAAAGAATAGGAAAGTTATCAGAAGAGGCTATGGGATACAGAGTTCTGGTGGTGAGAATTGTGTGGAGTTGAACCCCTCTTATCCTATGGTTTTGTCAGTGTTTCCTTTTTATATAAAAATGCCAATATTTCTAAGGCTTTTATGCAACAAATAAACATATAATAATTAAAAAGGCATATCTGACCAAAAAAAGAAAGAAAATTAATTCTAATGGAATACTATTGGAGACCAGTTTATAAATTATGATGCTTTCTTCAAAGAGGAAAAATTATAAACCTTATTTTCTTCAAAGATTTTATTTGCCTTGTTCTTAATTCCATCCTATTAAGTTTATCAGCATCAATAAATGTATATGTCAATAAAATAAATTATGAATCATATTTATTTGTGATCCCTTTTCCCAAAATAACTAACTCCCTGGATATTTATTCCACAGGCCCAGCTGGTGGAAGATTTCCAGGCACTGAGGAAGTCTTTGGAGGCCATGAAGATGTTTGATATCAACCCGAGATTCTTCTTCCTCCATTTCTGTCAGATCATTATTTTAGAAACTCTGGCTTGGCTGACAGTGCATCATTTGGGCACAAGCTGGCCAGTAACAATATTCATTTCCATTATCCTCGCAATATCTCAAGTAAGCAGTCATCCTTATCCCAGGGAATGACTCTAAGAGAAGGCTTGGAATTTTTGCTTCTCTATTGACAAATGTCAACTGTTATCTGATATCATTCAACACCAGAAATTCATCAGAGCTTGCTGAACCTCAGTTACCTTACTGTAAACTAGAAATTGCATGTTTGTGGGAATATTCTGGGGATTAGACAAGCTAATGTACAATGAGTAATAATTGACATATAATAAAAAATACATAATTTGTGACAGTTGCTACTTCAGCACAAGTTCAGCAATTGAAGTTCTGTTCTCAAACACATAACTTTCCTCTCCTTTTTAAAAACTTTTTTGAAAATATTTTATTAATTTTATTAGAGAGAAGTAAATACAGAGATACCAGAGCACTGCTCAGCTCTGGCTTATGGTGATGCTGAGGATTGAACCTGGGAGCTTAGAGCTTCTGGCATAAGAGTCTTTTGCAGAACCATTATACTGTCCCCCCAGCCCTAATACTCCTCTTTACTGTATATTCATATATCATCCAACACTCATAAATGCATAAGAAATAGGAACACTGACATAAATAATAGCATAAATAACTAGGGGGATATTTGATAACTTTGTTGAATGAGGTATAAACATTTGAACAACACTTTCTATGAACCCAAAGGGAAACACATGTCCCTTGCCTCTGGGAAACTGTCATCTATTGGGGGTGTTTTTACTCAGGATGTCAAACACACTACATGACAGAATGGCTGAGATGTCAAAGAGTGGTACAAGCATTATTTGTCATAATAGAATGAGGCATTTAATTATGATGGTAATAATTGGAGGAGTTATCATGAAGAGGTAATTTTAGTAGGTTTCCAGATTCCAATTTTTTCTCCTCTTCTCCTTCTCTCCTTCCCCTTCCCCTTCCCCTTTCCCTTTCCCTTACCCTTCTCCTCCTCCTCCTCCCCCTTCTTCTTCTTCTTTCTCTTCTTCTTCTTCTTCTTCTTCTTCTTCTTCTTCTTCTTCTTCTTCTTCTTCTCCTTCTCCTTCTCCTTCTCCTTCTCCTTCTCCTTCTCCTTCTTCAACTTTTTCTTGAAAATCCAACTGGCTGGATTTTGAAAAATAACTTTGGAAGAAGGAAGAAAGCAAACAATTGATTGGTGTGTTACTTAATCCTAGCACTTTATATATCCTTAAGTTATACAACAGCTACACAAGCCAGGTATTACTCTCCATTCTTATCAGATAAAAACTCAAGACTCGGAGCTAATGATAATTGGCCAAGAGCTCTTCAGTATAAGTGGTGGTGAATGACTTAGAATATGAATCAGCTGTTGTCCAAAGACTGGACTCTTTACTCTTCACACCAAAAAGTTTTGAGAGTGGTAAGGAGGGCATTCTAGACTGAGAACTACCTGCATAAAAACATGGAGGGGGAAGAGTATATAAATACTGTTAACTGTAAACCCCATTGACCTGACCAAGGGCCCATGTTCATTCATATTTAACACAATAGACTATGTAACCTAAGCATCCCTGAAGGTGTGAGCTCACATTCCTTCATAGCTAGGAACACTCTAGGCTGCACTCATTTCAGGACCAATCTTCCTTGAATGGCAGAGTATGTTGACCCAGCCTCTCTTCAGAGTGAGACAATTTCTACTACTGTTATTCTACATTGAGGACAAGGTTCTGTAGAGGCCCACATGCGATGTTGTCCCTTTTGGAGATGCCCAATGATCATGTGGAGAGAGATATGTTAGAGGTACATGCCCATCATATCTATATGGGAATCCCAGGATTCCCTGACTAGGGCTCCTGATGAGTGGTCTGGTAGTGACCATGTCCAGTGGAAAAGTAATTGTAGAAACTAGACCTCTGTACCCATAAAGGCCTTTGGAAAAGTAATTGTAGAAACTAGACCTCTGTACCCCATAAAGGCCTTTGGTCCATAAAACCAGAGGGATAAAAAATAAGGAATTTTCCAATGGAGGGGATGGGATACGGAGCTCTGGTGTGGAGAATGGTATGGAATTGTGCCCTTCTTATCCCACAATCATGCTCATCATTATTAAATCTCTAATAAAAAAGGAGGGGCAGACAACACATGTACACAGTAGAAAAGTAACTTGACATGGGAGAGGTGAGATGAGATGCCCTCTATTCTCAAATGGGCTCCTGAATCTACTCTTGGGCTCATTTGTTAATTCCTTCTTGAGGTCCCTACTTCTCTGACAGTAATTTCCTTTCTCCTAGGCCCAGTCTGGATTTCTGCAGCATGACCTGGGACATATCTCCATATCTAAGAAGCTCAAGTGGAAACGCCTGATGCAACGATTGGTGATGAGTAATTTCAAGGTGCAGGATGTTTATGGGGCAGGACGGGGTTCTTGAATAGGTTTTCTTATTTGACTGTTATATACTTGTTGATGCTCTGAAATTTATTTATTAGTTTATTGAGTGAGAAAGAGAGAGAGAGATACAAAGAGAAACCTTTGTAGAGGGAGGTCAGAGCACTGCTCAGCTTTGGGTTACGGTGGTGTTGGGGATTGAACCTGAAATTATATAGTATCTTACAAAACCACTATATTGTTTCCCCAGACATTTCGGTTTTGTTATGAAGACACCAGTCTCCAAGTTTGTTTGACTGTACTCTCATCTCAGTAGGAAATGTTTCTGCAAACCCAGGGAGAAAGCTTAACCTGTTAAAAGTGTTAACTTGCATTCCTGAGAACTGGTGGTCACATGTTCAGTCCCTGGCACCATCTTAAGCCAGAGCTGCACAATGGCTTGGAGTTTTTTTTCTTTCCTTTCCTCTCCCTTTATTATTAGCATCATACCTATAATAAATATATAAATTTTTAATAAAAGGAATTATTGTTATCCCAGAAGAAATCCTTTTTAAAAAAGAAAGGAGGGAATTGGGCCATAGCGCAGCACGTTAAGTGCACATGGCGCAAAGCTTAAGGATCAGTAAAGATCCTGGTTAGAGCCCCACGCTCCCCAACTTTAGGGGAGTCGCTTCACAGGCAGTGAAGCAAGTCTTCAGGTGTCTGTCTTTCTCTCCCCCCTCTGTCTTCCCCTCCTCTCTCCATTTCTGTCTGTCCTATCTAACAACAACAACAACAATAAAACTACAGCAACAATAAAAAACAAGGACAGCAAAAGGGGAAATAAATAAATATCAAAATAAGAAAGGAAAAACTGAAATGTTTATGATATCTACAAAGAAATGCAAAAATACAAGCAGCACAGACCATAGACACTAATGTGGGCTGTATCATTGTAACATATGTACAAAAATTTAAACTATTTTTTATGAAGAAAAGGTTTTTTTGAATTCAAGAAAACTTGGCTTCTCTTTTTCTTTTACACGTTAAACTATTTGCCTCAATTTCTAGAACCCTAGTAAGGAACCGCCTTGCAAAAAAAGGGAAAAAAAGACAGAAAAAAGAATAAAAGAAAAAAATATATAGGGTTTTTTAAATGTAAATATGCCAATCATGGATCTGGGAAGTATTTTATGTGCTAGGATATGTACTTACTCTGTGCAAAGCCCCAGCCTCCAGCCCTGGAACCTCATGGTGGTCCCACAAATCTGCAGGGAAATCTTCAGGGATGGTGCAGTTATGGTCTCTCTCTCTCTCTCTGTCTCTCTCTCTCTCTGTCTCTCTGTCTCTCTCTCTCTCTCTCTCTTTCTCTCTCTCTCAAATAAGGAAATGTGAAAACTTCCTAGAAGTACTGGAATTGCATATACAAAACATACTAACACTGGGGCTAGGTAGTTGTGCACCTGGTTAATAATACAGTGCACAATGACACAGGTTCAAGCCCCTGGTCCCCACCTACAGGGGGAAAGCTTCATGAGTGGTGATGTAGAGCTGCGGGTGTCTCTTTGTCTCTCCCTCTCTATTTTCATCTCCTTTCTCAATTTATCCCTGATTCTAGCCAATATATATATTACTGTAACCACATTTACACAAAGGATGTAACCTGGAAAATAATGAGTAGGAATATTTTCAAAGGAATCTGAACATCCATTGCTGAGAGAAAGGGGAGTACAAAAAGTTTGATTCCTCCCAGAAAGATGAGGCTGTGAGGAACTAAAAGGACACGACGCTAAAAACATATTAAAAATGAAGAGAAAGAGAGGGTAATGAAGACTAGAGAGTTGTCCTCTAGAGTCAGAGGCTGGGAGATATCACAGTGATCTACACAATGGTCTTTCCTGCCTGAGGCTCAAAGGAAGGTCTCAGTCTCAATACAAGGCCCCACCATAAGCCAGAACTGAACAGTGCACTGATTAAAAAGAAAAATGAAAGTTGAGGGATGAAAACCCAGTCAGTTGGGAAAAGTAGGTGGTCTCTTCCTTCAAACATAAGCTCCAGTGGGATAAATATGCTCTCCTCCTGTGAAACACTACAGTTTGGCACCTAGCAGTGTGCTTTACACATAGTAAGTCTACAATGCACATTTTTTTAATTTTTCTATTAGTGATTTAATAATGATCAGCAAAACTGTAAAGTAACAGGGATGCAATTCTATACAGTTCCCACCAACAGAGTCACATGTCCCATCACCTCATTGGAAGCTTCCCTATTCTTTGTCCTTCTGGGAGCATGAATCCAGGATCATTATGGGGTGCAGAAAATGGGAAGTTCTGGCTTCTATAATTGCTTCTCTGCTGTACATGTATGTTGGCAAGTGAATCCATGTGAAGCAGGTCTGCGGGTGTCTTTCCCTCTCCCCTCTCTGTCTACCCTACCTTTCTCCATTTCTCTCTGTCCTAATAACAAAATCAATAACAACAATAGTAATAACCACCACAAAAAATAAAACAAGGGTAACAAAAGGAGAAAAAAATAGCCTCCAGGAACAGTGGATTTCATGACGCAGGCACCAAGCCTCAGCAGTAACCCTGGAAGCAACAAAAGAATGAAAACAAAAATTAAAATAGATACTGTTCTACTGGCTATCTAGTTTACAACACCTCATGACTTGAAAATTACCACAGAGTAAGAGATTCTGGTGCCTAGGCCAGCCGTAACTTCTGGCAGCAGATAAAAAGAGAGCTAGGTACAGCTCATTAGATGAGAGGTTTCAAGTACCAGGTTCTGTACCGGTCCCCCTAGGCCATCATCTCAAGCAATTCACATGAAGTGAGGGTCACAGTACTCCTGCATGAAAGCTGACACTGAGAGTTAGTGGAGTTCATTGACATCACTGGTTCTAATTGGTAACAGCAGGAGAAATCTCGTCACGAGATTAAATCCTGAGGAGCCCAGAACCTTGCTTCTCCACACTGGCTGTCCTGCCGCCCAGGCCTCCTCCTCTCTACATGTGTCCTTTCCATTCCTCTGTGGTGGAGGTCTCATGCCAGCAACTTCTGGCAGCATCCCTAATGATTCTGACCTGCCTGGCACCATGACTAAAATGAGCTACTCTGACCAAAGCCCCACCTCCTGCAAGCACTCATCCACTAATTAGCTGAGTCGCTTTGAAGAAGTTGCCCAATATCTGGTCTTCAATGATTTCAGCTTGCAAATTTCAGCTGCTGATGAATGTGATAAGGATGCTGTGGGAGTCACAAGGGAGATTCTTGTGTACTGAAAAATGGTCAACACATGGTGTATTGCGCCAAAAAGACTCTGGGGTGGGTGGGGGCATGTTCAGGTCTTAGAACGTAATGGTGAAGGAGGACCTGTGTGTGTTTTGGGGGGGGGTGTTTGAATTGGTATGTGGAAAACTGAGAAATATTGCACATGTACAAACTACTGTAATTTACTGGTTTTGTTAGTTTTTTACCAGAGCACTGCTCAACTCTGGCTTAGGGTGGGGCAGGAGATTGAACCTGGGACTTCAGAGGCCCAGGCAGTAGGATCTCTTTACATAACCGTTATGCTACCTACCCTTGCCTCCTACTTAAAAATTCTTATCTCAATTATCCCTAGTCCCTTAAAATTTTTTATTATTTTATTTATTTTGATTGATTTATTTATTTTTAATTTAAGAAAGGATAAATTAACAAAACCATTGGGTATAAGGGGTAAAACTCCACACAATTCCCACCACCCAATCTCCATATCCCACCCCCTCCTCTGATAGCTTTCCCATTCTCTATCCCTCTGGGAGCATGGACCCAGGGTCATTGTGGGTTGCAGAAGGTGGAAGGTCTGGCTTCTGTAATTGCTTCCCCGCTGAACATGGGCGTTGACTGGTCAGTCCATACTCCCAGTCTGCCTCTCTCTTTCCCTAGTAGGGTGGGTCTCTGGGGAAGCGGAGCTCCAGGACACATTGGTGGGGTCTTCAGTCCAGGGAAGCCTGGCTGGCATCCTGATGGCATCTGGAACCTGGTGGTGAAAAGAGAGTTAACATACAAAGCCAAAGAAATTGTTGAGCAATCATATTTATTTTTATTATTGGATAGAGACAGAGAGAAATTGAGAGGATAGGGGGAAATAAAGAGGGAGAGCGAGAGAGAGACTTGCAGCCCTGCTTCACTACTCCCTCTGCTTTCCCTCTGCAGGTGAGGACCAGGGGCTTGAACCCAGGTCCTTGAGCATTGTAACACATGTGCTTAACTAGGTACGCCACTGCCTGGTCCATGTAAACCATTAATACCCCCCCATCCAAAAAAATGGCGGATACAGGGGAGATACTCGGTACTCCTGATCTGTTACTAATAATAGGGACAGTCTTTCCATCATCAAAAATGAGGAAAGAGAACCAGTGATGAAAATGTTTAATTGTGATATAGTAAGAAGACAGAGAGGTAGACTATATAACACAGTCACATGGAACTGGAAGATGCTTGGAACCACTTAGTCTCAGCTACCCTCCAGTCTGCACAAATGAGACTTAAATAGATGGAATTGCAGAGAATTGAATCTGCATCCACATTTGAAATAATTTTCTTGGGGTCAGAGTAGAATGTACCCAGTAGAGTCCGTGTCTAACCAAGCACAAGAACCCAGGCACCACCTGGAAGAAGGATAAATAACACCAGGGAGAAGCTACACAGATAATGGAGCCTCTCTCCCTCTCCCTCTCCCTCTCCCTCTCCCTCTCCCTCTCCCTCTCCCTCTCCCTCTCCCTCTCCCTCTCCCTCTCCCTCTCCCTCTCCTTCTCCCCCTTCCTCCCCCCCTCCCTCTTCCCCCCCCCCTCTCTTTTATTCTCTTTCTAAAAATGGGAAGAACTCAGTCCTGGAATAGAATTGTTCTGCCTACAAGAATTAATTGAGCTAAGAAGGTTTAAATAGAGGCACAATAGCATAATGGTTATGCAAAGAGATTCTACTGCCAGAGGCTCCAAACTCCCAGGTTCAATCCCCTGCCTTATGCTAAGCCAGAGTTGAGCAGTGCTCTGGTAAAACAAACAAAAACAGTAAAATACAGTAGTTTGTATAGGTGTAATATTTCTCAGCTTTCCACAAAACAACTCAACCCCCACCCCCTAGGCCCTCCTCTACCATCATATTCCAAGACCTGAATCCTCCCTGCCCACCCCAGATTCTTTTACTTTGCTGCAATATACCATGTGTTGACCATTTTTCACTACACAAGAATATCCCAGGGCCTGCACTACAAAAGAAAAAAGAAAAAAAAAAGATGAAGGAGAAGTGCAAAAGAGAAGTCTGTCACTCTAAATGGTTCAGATTAATATATTATCATTTAAGTGTCAAACTTTATTTTAACCGGAAGATTCTGATACGCATGCTATCCTTCTAGTCACCAGCACTGGGAACTTGAAGTGTTTCTGGATTCCCTCAGAAATCTTTCTCACTGAAATAAATCAGAACCATTTTCTTGTCATTGTGAGCCTGATATAATGGCATCTCCAGCTTTTCCCCCTTGCCTGTTGGGATGAAGTTGGCAGACAAGGAGACACATTTATCTTGGAGGTAGTTGGGACTTGATTTGGTGCTAGGCTCCCTAACATCTCAAAACAGTCCCACCATTGCTAGTACTTAATAAAATAAAAGAAAAGAAAGAAAAAAGAAAAGGCTGTGCTTTCTGATTGGTCTACATTTTTATACAACTAACTCTCTCTCTCTCTCTCTCACCCTCTCCCTCCACCTCTCCCTCCCTTTCTCCTTGCCTCTCCCTCCCTGTCCTTCCTCCTCTCTTGCTCTCCCTTCATCTCTCTTCCCCCCCTCTCTCTATATATAATCAGTCTACAGAAACAATCTTGCACTGTTTGAAATGAATGTTACCTTGATAATTCGTGAAAAGAATAAGTAAACAGAAAATGACTCTAAAAGCAAATCAAGTGCACTCTGTCCATCTATAAATAAACCCACTGATTTGTGAACACAATGAGTATAGACTTCAGCTATATGCTGGTGAGAAAATTACCAGTGAAGAGACAGAGGATTGGTAGGGAGGTAACAGGAAAAAAAAAAAATCATGTGTGTGTGTGTGTGTGTGTGTGTGTATGTGTGTGTGTAAACATCATCTTCCTTGCCTTACACAGGCATCACAATTGTCCACTTCAAAATCTGCTTTTTGAAAAATATTTGTTTATTCCCTTTTGCTACCCTTGTTGTTTTATTGTTGTAGTTATTATTGTTATTGATGTCGTCATTGGAGAGAACAGAGAGAACTGGAGAGAGGAGCGGAAGACAGAGAGGGGGAGAGAAAGACAGACACCTGCAGACCTGCGTCACCACCTGTGAAGCAACTCCAGTGCAGGTGGGGAGCCCGGGGCTTGAACCGGGATCCTTATGCTGGTCTTTGTGCTTTGTGACACGTGTGCTTAACCTGCTGTGCCACCGCCTGACCCCCTTTCAAAACCTGCTTTTATATCCTCGCCCTTCCAGAAAAGATCAGGACATTGAGATTCCTTGGAATTTTCATTCACTGGCTGTACAAAAATATACTTGGTCTGGTCTGTGCCATCTTTGCACAAGCGAAGAGCCCTTCTAAAAATAAACAAAATATGTATATGCGCTTTGGACTTCCGTGCAACACTGAAATCAAAACACATTCCCTGTAGCATATTAGGAAAACTATAAAAGGATAAAGAGGCAGAAATATTGGAAATTAAGACCTTCCCTGAATATCTGGTCTGTGTAGTATTTAGGATTATATTCTGAAACAGTGGTGGGGGGAAGGAATATCAATCACTCTACTATCTATAATCTTTTCAATCACATACTTATTCTGTTGTGCTGGGTAGGCTTCCCAGCAGACCACCAAGAGACAAGATTGGGTATGCAAGCACAGAGGAGTTTATTTCTAGCCCAGGCTAGGGTCGGGCCAGTCACGGACACAGACACAGCTGCTCCAGGTGCCAACGAGCCAGACCCCAACTACTAAGCTTCATTTATAGGACTTTCTAAGTACACTGAGCAAGCAGTAATTACTGAGCAAACATCATGCGGTTCCCGTCAGGACAGGGGTTTCTAAAAATTTTCCAACTCCCTGTCAGTTTCATGTAAGTTTCGGTAACTACCTATTTTCCCAAACTACATTCCTTTGATTCATTTCCCTGAAACTGTTCAACCTGGTTCTTTTTTTATTCCCATAAATTGCCTATGCTGAGAACAATGTAATGTTGGCTTGGACCTCCATCTTCCAACAATTCCACCTGTGAGAAAATAGCCATTGCACACAGCTAGGAACAAAGATTTAAACTCAGGAGGGTTTTGGTCAAAGCCTGAGCTCTCTAGATGCACTAAGAAAGGCTCTGATTTAAAATTAAAGAAAGCAGGAGGCCGAGTGATAACACATTGGGTAAAGCGCACATGGTGTGAAGCTCAAGGATCCGCTCAAAGATCCCGGTTTGAGCCCCTGGCTCTCCACTCGCAGGGGCGTGGCTTCACAAGCAGTGAAGCTGGTGTACAGGTGTCTGTCTTTCTCTCCCCCTCTCTGTCTTCCCCTCCTCTCTTGACTTCTCTTTGTCCTATCCAACAGCAAGTGCAACAAAGCTGGAAAAAATAGCTTCCAGGAGTAGTGGATTTGTAGTTCAGGGAGCAAGCCCCAGCGATAACCCTGGAGGCAAAAAAAAAAAAAAAAAATTAAAGAAGCAGCTAAGCTGATGTGCCTTACTTCCCATGGATCCACTTTAGTGTCTCTGGAGTTCAATGGCTCTAGAGGGAGAAGGAGGGGACAGGATGGAGCTTTAGATCCGACTCATAATTACGCTAGTCACGTTCATGAACTATCAAGATCTGCTCCTTGCCCCATGCTAAGTCAGAACCTCTCTTGATTATTTTTATTCTCACAGATAATTATTAGCTAAATGGGTACATTCAGATAGGGGAAAAGGATTAGCATGTTGGTCTCAGGATTTAATGGGGGGGGGGTTGAGTCAGCCGAAGTGATCCTTCAGTTCCCTCTCTCTGTCTTTCTCATAACTAAATACATCAAACATGGTAGGGAAAAGGAGTAGAAGTTGAATATCTCAATGTGCCAACATATTATATACAGCATCTTATGTCTCCCCAAATGACCCCATAGAAAGAAGTGACATTACACTATATTTACTGAAATGCAACTGAACTTCAAAGAAGTTAGATAATTTGCCCAAAGTGACAGCAGTATTTAGATATCTAGCATGTAAGACTAGATGATATATTTCTATTTTTTTTTACTCTATTAAAACTTCCAAAGTTGAATTCAGAGAGTTAAACTCACAAACACCCAGATCAGAGATGATTTGGACTTGGCATCAACTAATTTTGTGTTAGTCAGAGACAATGTATTTGTTTTTATTACATAGCTCTACCTTAAAATTTTATTTTAATTGAAGTAAGATTTTAACATCTTGTCATTTTTTCAGAGTACTTATTTATAAATCAGTATCTCTATATGTACTGACTATATACAGATATAAGTGATATAGATTAGAGATAAAGATAGAGAGATATAGATGATATAGGTGTATGTATGTATTGGGTTTATGTTTACCACCATAATTAGTTTTTATTCTTCTTCTTTTTTGTAGATTCCAGGCCTCATGCGTGCACAATCTCAGCTCCATGCTCCCTTTTTTGTTTAGATAAAGAGACAGAGAGGGAGAGACATCGCAGTACTAAAGATTCCTCTGCTGCCATAGCACCTCTCATACGATGCCAGGACTCCAACCTGAAGTTCAACCTGTCAGTGATGTGACTGGCACCCTTCTTCCCAGTGTGACCTTCCCAGAATTCTAGTTTCCACACATCAACCCACAACCGACCTTTTATATGAATTACTTCTTCTATGCTTCTGCTTCTCCCTCCCCTTCTGGAAACTTGTAGTTTATTCTTATAGTTTAAAAGGTTTTCAAAAAATTTATTTATTTATCCCCTTTTGTTGCCCTTGTTGTTTTATTGTTTAAGTTATTATTAATGTCGTTGTTATGGATAGAACAGAGAGAAATGGAGAGAGGAGGGGAAGACAGAGAGAGGGAGAGAAAGATAGACACCTGCAGACCTGCTTCACTGCTTGTGAAGTGACTCCCCAGCAGGTGGGGAGCTGGGGGCTCAAACCAGGATCCTTACTCCAGTTCCTGTGCTTTGCGCCACCTGGGCTTAACCCAATGCCCAACTCGCAGTTTAAAAGTTTTTATAGCTGAATAGTCTGGAGGGGTGTGTGTGTGTGTGTGTGTGTGTGTGTGTGTTTTCACATCACCTCTGGGTATGCTTCCAAAATGTATGAAAACTCTAATTCAAAATGATACACGCACCCCCATGATTTGTCTACAACTAAAGTGCACTTACTTGTCCTCACTATTTTTCTGTGAGAACAGTGAAGGCAGTATATGCAATGATCTGAGTCTAGCTTCCCTAACAGACCACTCCCATGAATATTCAAAATATTCTCTAAAGTTGTATCCTTGAAGTCAGCTAAAGTCTTAGAACTGTGATTTTTCCATTTGTAAAACCGGGGGGGGGGGGATGCTCTAGCTTCATTTTTTTTTTAATGAGGATCAGAATTCAGAAGGTTAGAGAATCATTTCACTTTTGATGGGTCTTTATGATTTTCTATTGAGGAATTTAACCTGAATTCAGTTTCTGAATCAGATAACAATCTGTAAGTTCTGAGTCTTTGTCTGATGAATCGCCTGTGACCTGCCTGTGAAGGCATTTTTGAGCAGCTCAAATATCTTCTTATGACCTTGGAAGTGCATGCAGAAAACTCTGATAGAGAAGGACCTGGCTGGAAAGAAATCCTACATCTTATGAACTCTCTCTCCTCAGGGCCTATCTGTAGATTGGTGGAACCACCGGCATTTCCAACACCATGTGAAAACAAACATCTACCCCAAAGATCCAGACACTGATGTTGGTCCACTTTTTCTACTTGGGAAAACACATCCAGTCAAGGTATGTTTTCCTGGCCCCTAGCAATAGCTCTTGAAATATCAATAGCTTTCTCAGAAAGACCAACTAGGAAATTCTAGCTTCCAGAATATTCTGAAAGTATCTCCCATGTTTTAAAGTACAGGAGAAAGAACTCCAATAACGGAAGTTAGTGTTGGGGAAAAAGTATAGGGAGATATGAGTCACAAGACTCAAATCTTCAAGGGTACAAACTCCTCCAGGAAGGATATAACAACCCATACTAAGTATCAGAAGGATCATATATAAATGAGATTAAACAGTCTTGCTGTGGTCCAGGAGGTGGCACAGTGGCTAAGGAACTGGACTTTCAAGTATGAGGTCCTGAGTTCAATCCCCAACAGCACATGTACCAGAGTGATGCCTGGCTCTTTCTCTCTCCTCCAATCTTTCTCATTAATAAAATAAGTAAAATATTTAAAAAACAGTCTTGCTGATAGGTGGATCCATTCCCAGTGACCTTCACTGTCTCTGAGACAATGCAAGTTAACATTAGATGGTAAAAAACAGATGACTAGGGTGAGAGGTGAGTGTCCAATGCTCAACAAGGTCATGAAGACAGTCACTCAGGGAATACTAATCTCTACATTCAGTTATCACAGAATCACAATAACCTGAATGTGTAGTCAAGCTAGTGAATTATCACTTGTTAGAATAGACTGCTGTTATTTTTCTACTCATGTTTACGTTGATTCATTCATTCAATAACCACACAGTTCAGTGTCATGAGAGACACTAAAAGGTCACACTTCTAGTATGGATTCCTTCACATCTGAAAAAGGAGAAAAAAGTTAATTCCGGAATTCCTCATTGATTGTTTTATTTATTCATTTTTATTGCCATTGGAGTTATCGCTGAAGCTTGATATCAGCACTACTAATCCACTGCTCCCAGTGACCTGTTTTTTTTTCTTTCCTTTTCTTTTCTCTTCTTTTCTTTTCTTCTTCTTTTCACTTCTTTTTTTCATTAGCTAGGACAGAGATAAATTGAGAGGCGAGAGGGAGATAGAGAAGGAGAAAGATATAAATAGATAACTGCAGTCCTGCTTGATTTTTAATGATGTTTTCCCCCTGCCAGTGGGGAACAGAGGCTTGAACCTTGGTTCTAGTGCTCGAGAATGTATAATGCTCAACCAAGTACACCATGAACTGGCCCCACTCAGTTTGTGTTTTTGTTGTTGTTGTTGTTGTTGTTTTTTAACAACTTTCAGCTTTAAGTAATCATGTAAAAGATACCAACCAAAATTTGGGAGGATGTAGTCTTCTTTCAACAAAGTAGAAAAAAATGGAAATAACTGAAATCTACATCTACTAGAATGTAAAGACTTTTATAAGAGGTAAAAGGGCATAGTTGTTTTTGTTGTTGTTTTGTTGTGTTTTGTCTTCAGTTGCTGCCTGGAATTTTTGTACTTTACAGCAGAACATTATGCAGCTCTTTGAAAATATATTTTCTCCATTTAGGGTAACTTGACCTTAGAACTAGGAAACCAAATCTCTTCTTGGATTCGTGGAAAGAAAGATTGTTGGCTATGAACACAGATCAGTTGCCTTTTACAATGAATTGCAAGCAAGCTGAGTCTCTCTGATGCCTGGAAATTTCTGTGAACAATATTGTCAATACTTTGACATTTTGATTTTCTTCATTTTCCCCCCATCAATAGAGATTTTTCTCATTCTAGTTCATGAAGCAGCTTCACCTGCTTCACAAGTGCCTTCCCTAAAGCAATATTCAATGCACATATGTCACAGCATTATGTTAAAAACACATCCTTTCTGAATTCTGGTTTCCATCTAAAACCATGCAGTTGACTATGTTTTGCCCAACTTACTACCTCCTCTCACAGTTTTGTTCTTGCAGTCTAAGATTTTTTATTTGTTTTGCTTATTCATTTGCTTTATATTTTCAGCTACCACATAAAAATTGAAATCATACCTTCTTTAACAAGAGCTGGAGGCCATCTCTCCAAGTGTCACAGCTGCTACTTTCTGGATATATTTATGAGCCTGAGGATTCTGTGTAATAGCTCAAAGCTTACATGTAAAATTATCTAAAGTCAATAATCAGTTATTTCATATAAAATGTCAATAGTTATTATGATCCCTGAAGTTCCCCTTTCCTCCTATTTTACTGCCTGTATCTTTACCACTTTCTTCAGGTTGTTAAGAAGCACTAATTACAGCTTGTTGGTGTCAGACCCTAGAATATTCTAGAAGATACAGATTCCTCCTCAGGATTACTGATCCGCACCAAGGCTTCACTTGGGTTTTCCACCTACCATCACTTTCCATCCACTTCCTTTTCCATGTTTCCTACTACTTAAATATAATTAAGTTTTTTTGAGAGTAATTTTAAATGGCTTTTAATATTCTATTATCAAGATATTTCTTGATATCTTTAACAATGAGAGAAACAAGGACCATATTAATATGAGAAGTTTACACATAGAAAGAAAGTACAACAGAATGGGGGAAAGTAAGCCAAATACAAGCCATAATATTATAACTGAGTTAACATGTAAAAATACCATGGGAGTAATTTTTTATTAGAGATTAAACATTTTTTCAGTGTTATCTGGTTCCTGGAGTTAGAGAAATCTTTTCTATGCTTCCTGTCAGGATATACAATATCTTTGTGCATGAATCACAGACTAAATTCATCAAAGGAACCCTAGAAAATGAATCAAATCCCCAGTAGTGAAATTATATATAATCTCATCATGACTTAGAAATAGAAAAAATAGCAGCAGGAGATCACTAATGAAAACAAAGAGGAGAAAGGATGACACAGAAGGGAGAAGCCATGCTTGTGTCTTTCATCACAGGTTCCCTCAATAAATATCTGCTGAATGAATCACTCTAGGTAAAGGCTAAGCTTCAAGATATACTCTAAATGCCATATTAAGGAAAGACAGAAAAACGGATCAGAAGTTACCCTATTCAATCACCACTCCACAAAATGGAAAAAGGACAAAGAATTTCAAAATGGATTTCATGGGAATATAACAATAGTTAGTTTAATCATGATGATAAATGGGCTAATCCATCGATAAGGAAGTATGGAAGGTTTTCCTACACTTTTTCCCAATTTCCAGGACTTCACTGCTCTAAATCAATTCTTTCAAACACACACACACACACACACACACACACACACACACACACACAGACACACACATATGGAAAGAGAGAAAGAGAGACCACAGCATCAAAACATTCATCAGTGTAGTGGGGAAGGCAACAGGCTTGAACCTGGGTCATAGGCATGAGAAAGTAAGCATACTACTCAGATAAGCTCTTTACATGGCTTTCTTTTTCCACATTTAATTGAATCAAAAGAAATCAGAATTACTTTTTACCGTACCGGTTCTGACCCTTTGATGCCTCAAATCTGGCTGTAAATGAATCAATGATTAGAATTTAATGCCTCTTGGGGGCTGGGCAGTAGCACACTATGTTAAGAGCACATGGTGCAATGCATAAGGACCAGCTTAAGGATCCTGTTTCCAACCCCCTGCTTCCCACCTGTCAGGGAGGCATCACTTCACAAGCAGTGAAGCACGTCTGCAGGTGTCTATCTTTCTCTCCCTCTCTCTGTCTTCCCCTTCTCTCTTGATTTATCTCTGTCCTATCCAATAACAATAATAACCACTGCAACAAGGGCAACAATAATGGGGAAAAATGGTCTCCGGAAGCAATGGATTCATAGTGCAGGCACTGAGCTCCAGTGATAACCCTGGAGGCAAAACAAACAAACAAACAAACAAAAACTGATGCCTCTTTCCATAGCGATCTTAGACAAAATATAAAGAGTTGTCCTTGAGGCATTGTCTCCTATTTAAGTTTTGTGGTCTCTCCATTCAGTATGGCAAGAAGAAAATCAAGTACATCAACTATGAAAAGCAGCATTTGTACTTCTACATGGGTGAGTCACCTTGGCATCACTCTTCTTATCATCTATCCTATTTCCTTGAAGTGCCAAGTCTGAGTTGTGAGTAGAATCATCTCACACAGAGTGCATTATTATTCAGGAAAGGAGGAGGTCTTATTTTTGACTTACTGAGGTAAAAATCAGACCAGGAAAGTGGAAAATCAAATAGAAATTAGAGCCAGCATCTTATGACTATGGGTACTGGACAAGAAAGGAGACAGTTCATTAAGAATGGAAGGGGGGAAACACTCACCTGGTCTTGCATCCAGGACTCTAATCCTGAAAAGACTAACCACTTTAAAGAAGAAAATAACAGAGGAATTTTTATATTGTAAAAAGAGAAAAAAGTGCTGAAGTAGTGAAAGTATGACAACAAAAGTGAGATAGAGTTCAGGAATAAAAGTTACCTAGAACATTTTCTTTAAATATTTCTATTGAGGGACCTAGAGCATTTCTTTGTAGAAGGAAGTCAGCTGTTTCTGTGACTGACATATGGAAGAAAAGGTTTTTGGGGAACAAAGACTGAAGATATCCATAGAGCCAGATTTGAAAGGGAGACTGTGGTAGCAGATGCCAAGAAAAACAATGACAAACAAAAAATATTTTGCTCTTCATTAAAATTAAAAAAACTGATGCACATCAAGTGGGATTCTCTTATTTCTTAAATCCATTTTTTAATTGATTTAACCGAGGTTTGCAATTATATATAGTTAACTTTAACCAAAGCGCATTTCAGCTCTAGCTTATGATGCTGCAGAGAGAATTGGGCTTGAGAACTCAGAGCCTCAGGCATGAAAGACTTTTTGGATAAACATTATGGTATCTCCCCACCTGATAATATAAAATTTTAGTGGTATAGTTTCATATCTATACATGTATATAAAACTTATTACTATACTACTAAAGTTTCAGTGCCTTTAAATTAAAGAGACCTCTCTGTTTTTATTTATTTTTACTTGTGTACTTAGTTACTGCCACCGAGGTTATCACTGGAGCTTGGTACTGTCATGAAACCACTTCTTCTTCTAGCGTTTGTCCTTCTTCCGTAGCCAGTCAACAGCGTCAGGTTGAGCCTGATGTAAATTTGCAAGACCTCCTTTGAATCTGGAGAGGTGGCAGTCATTGACTATGTGGGTCATAGTCTGTCTGGAGCCACAGGGGCAGTTCGGGTCGTCTCTGGCTCCCCAGCGATGGAACATAGCGGCGCACCGGCCATGGCCTGTTCAATAGCAATTGAGGAGAGCCCAATCATAACGTGCTAGGTCAAAGCCGGGTTCACGCTTGCAGGGGTCTGTGATGAGGTGTTTGTTCTTTACCTCAGCTGACTGCCAACTCTGTTTCCAAGAGTCTGGAACAGAGAAGTTCAGTGTAGGCGTAGGGGACCAGATTGGGTGACGAGACATCAAGCGTTGGACAGGGTGGGCGAAGATATCCACGTATATTGGCAGGCCTGGTAGAGTGTAGACGTGGGAAATGAACCTAGAGTATCTGGCGGGGTGATGTTGCTAAGAACTGGCAGCCATGGAACTGGGGTGGAACGGATGGTTTCAGAAATTATCCTCATGGAGGAATATAATTTGGAATCGACCAAGTGATAACCAAGTGATAACCACTGATCCTGGTTATCATATGTTTTTCATTATCTTCTATAAATAAGACAGAGAGGAGAGAGAGATGGAGAGACAGAAAAAGAGAGAGAGAGAGACCAAGTGCTTAACCCTGGGTATTCACACATCATAACATACTCCCCTCTTCTTGTGCCTCCTTCATCTCCGCTAATAATCACCATGGTTTGCCCAGATATAGAGTTAATTTACTATTATTACCTTTTTCAAGACTACTTTAATAATTTCTATTCCATATATGAGTGTAACTATCTGGTAATATTTGTCTTTCACTTCTTTTCTTTTTTATTTTTATTTTTATTTATTTTATTTTTTTATTTTTTATTTAAGAAAGGATTAGTGAACAAAAGCATAAGGTAGGAGGGGTACAACTCCACACAATTCCCAACACCCAATCCCCATAACCCACCCCCTCCCCTGATAGCTTTCCCATTCTCTATCCCTCTGGGAGCATGGACCCAGGGTCGTTGAGGGATGCAGAAGGTAGAAGGTCTGGCTTCTGTAATTGCTTCCCCGCTGAACATGGGCGTTGACTGGTCGGTCCATACTCCCAGTCTGCCTCTCTCTTTCCCTAGTAGGGTGTGACTCTGGGGAAGCTGAGCTCCAGGACACATTGGTGGGGTCTTCAATCCAGGGAAGCCTAGCCAGCATCCTGGTGGCATCTGGAACCTGGTGATTGAAAACAGAGTTAACATATGAAGCCAAACAATTTGTTGAGCAATCATGGATCCCAAGCTTGGAATAGTGGAGAGGAAGTGTTAGGGAGGTACTCACTGCAAACTCTAGTGTAGTCCTGCTTTCAGGTATATATTTTGCAGTAGTTTATGGATACGTGTGCACATAAGCTCTCTCTCACAGAAACTGGTGTATATCTAGGTTATGGGACTTTGTTAGAAAGTGAACTACCTGAGATGAAATTAGAGTGTACTATTAAAGGAAAGGTCTCACCCGAGTAATGAAGCTGAAGGGTTGTCATTCCACACGTGAAGTCTCTGGATACATTCTGAGGTGAAGCATGTTGAGGTAGCAATCGTTGCTTTGGTTAGGTTGTGATCGGCAGATGCAATGTTATTTGGTTTGGATTGGGGGATGCATACGGGAAAGTGGGCCCTATCCAAGGGTTCCAGGACTGGGGGAAGTAGGGGCTCTATAGTGAAGATGTGAGGTTCCTGCTGTCTTAGGATTCAAAAAGACACTCAATAGTTAATATTATCATCACATTATTTGTTAATTGGGTTAACTTTGAAAAGTCCCTTTGTTATGGTTTGCTGTACAGTACCCAGTATCTTGTATATAGCTGTGCTATTGGAAGCTTCTAATCTACTTGGTCTAGGCTTTTGAGAGAGTCCGCATATCAAATACATAGCCTATATATTAAAAAGATTCAGTTTGTCTTTTGAGAAACTTTGAGACATACAATTGATTTCCCCCTCTCATATTAATTAGCTACTGATTTATATGTCTACATTTTGCTAGGAGTGTACATAAACACCATTCCCACCACCAAAGGACTGTGACCCATCCCTCCTGCCCACTCCCACCCCCCACTGACCCAGGAAGCTACATGCCTACCCCTCACCACTGGGTTTTTACTTTGGTGCCCTACTTACAATTTGATCAGGTCCTGCTTTTAGTTTCCCTTTCAGATCTTCTTAGTCAGCTTCTGTTGATGAATGGGATCATCCCATACTCATCTTTATCTTTCTGACTTAGTTCACTTAACATAATTCCTTCTAGCTCTGTCCAAGATGGGTCAGAGAAGGTGAGTTCATTGTTCTTGATAGCTGCATAGTATTCCATTGTGTATATATACCACAGCTTTCTCAGCCACTCATCTGTTGTTGGGCACCTGGGTTGCTTCCAGGTTTTAGCTATTATGAATTGTGCTGCTATGAACATAGGAGTACACACCTCTTTTTGGTTGGGTGTTATGGAGTCCTTGGGGTATAACCCCAGGAGAGGAATTATTGGGTCATATGGAAGGTCCATGTCTAGCCTTCTGAGAGTTTTCCAGACTGCTCTCCACAGAGGCTGGACCAATTTACATTCCCACCAGCAATGTAAAAGGGTTCCTCTGTCCCCACATCCTCTCCAGCATTTGTTGCTGCTGTCCTTTTTGATGTATGCCATTCTTACAGGAGTGAGGTGGTATCTTAGTGTTGTCTTAATTTGCATTTCTCTGACAATCAGTGACCTAGAGCAGTTTTTCATATGTTTGTTAGCCTTTTGGATCTCCTCTGTGGTGAATGTTTTGTTCATTTCCTCTGCCCATTTTTGGATGGGGTCATTTGCTTTTTTGCGGCTAAGTTTGCTGAGCTCTTTATATATTTTGGTGATTAGTTTCTTGTCTGATGTCTGGCATGTGAAGATCTTCTCCCATTCTGTGAGGGGTCTCTCTGTTTGTTTAATAGTTTCTTTGGATGTGCAGAAGCTTTTCAATTTGATGTAGTCCCATTGGTTTGTTTCTGCTTTGGTCTTCCTTGCAATTGGGTTTGATTCATCAAAGATGTCCTTGAGGTGTATGTGGGAAAGTGTTTTACCAATGTTTTCCTCTAAGTATTTGATTGTTTCTGGTCTGACATCTAGGTCTTTGATCCATTTGGAGTTGATTTTTGTTTCTGGTGAGATAAAGTGGTTCAATTTCACTCTTCTGCATGTTTCAACCCAGTTTTTCCAGCACCATTTATTGAAGAGAGCCTCCTTTTTCCATTTAATCCTTTGGGCCCCCTTATCAAAGATTAGATGCCCATAGGTGTTGGGATTTACTTCTGGGCTTTCAATTCTGTTCCACTGGTCTGTATGCCTATTTTTGTTCCAGTACCATGCTGTTTTGATGATGATGGCTTTATAATATAGTTTAAGGTCTGGGAGTGTGATGCCTCCATTTCTGTTTCTTTTCCTTAAGATGGTTTTGGCAATTCTAGGTGTTTTCAGGTTCCAGATAAATGATTGTAGCGTTTGTTCTATTCTCTTAAAGAAGCCTAGTGGAACTTTGATGGGTATTGCATTAAATTTGTATATGGCTCTGGGGAGAATATTCATTTTGATGATATTTATTCTTCCAATCCATGAGCATGGGATATCTTTCCATTTCTTGGTATCAGTTTCTATCTCCTTGAGTAGCGACTCATAGTTTTCAGTATACAAGTCTTTCACTTCTTTGGTCAACTTTATTCCTAGGTATTCTTTTCTTATCTCACTTAATATAATTACCTTGAATTTCCAATATTTTATCCCAAAAGGCAGATATCATTTTTAATGTCTGAGTAGTAGTGCATTGAGTATGTAGCCCACAGTTTTATTTAGTCATCTGTCAATTAACATTTAGTTAAGTCCATATTTAGACTATTTTAGCTATGAATATAAAAATCTGAAATAAGAAAAGTTATACTGAACTCCAAAATATGCTCATCTAAACCATGTGTATTCACTTGGAAAATAAACTGAATACTTCTACTCAACAGTGTTTACCAACCAAAAGTAATGTGGCCGCCAGTGGGGTAATAGGCAATGTCTAAAGACATTTAAATTATCAAAACAGAGGTTTTAGATGGCATCAGGATCAAAGGACTAGAAACTAAGAGATTTTAAACTCTCCACAACACACAGGACATCTCTTAACAACAAACAATTACCGAGCCCAAAAATGCCACAGGTGTTAAGGCTAAAAACGTTATTGCACCATATTTGATTTTCCTAAATATTAGCCATCAGTGGTCATTTATAACATGCCTAACCAAGATGGCATTGGCCCTGTTTATTGAGGTGGTGCATCAACAAAAATGACTGCTTCTCTCACTGTTGTAATTCTGTGGTCCATCCTCTGGTAATCTTCAGATTCCTTTCATGGATAAACAGAAAAATAAATGAGTACATTAGAGTACACTTTTGAAAGATAGGTAGCTGATCTCTCGGCCCAACAGATGTGTGCCCACATAGGAAAAGTGGTAGAAGCTTCTTTCCTGAATTTTCTGCCCATATGTAGTGTTGCATTGAACCCTAAGTTTGTGAGGAAGAAAAAGGGGAAGAGAAGAAGTGAAGTAGGAGAAAGAAAGAGAGAGAGAGAGAGAGAGAAAGGAAGAACAGTAGGAAGGGAGGAATAGAGTGGGGAAGGAAGGAAGGAAGGAGGGAAGGAAGGAAGGAAGGAAGGAAGGAAGGAAGGAAGGAAGGAAGGAAGGAAGGAAAGAAGGAAGGAAATGTACCTACACATCACACCAGAACTGTTCGGATGCTTCCTTTATTTCCCTTCAATAATCAGATTATTATTTGGGATACAGATGAATCACTCTAATATTGTCACATAGAAAGAGAATCAGTTATTTGCAAAAGTTGGAAAGACAGATTTTTATTCAGGACTTCAGTGTATATAAGCTCAGCCATGCTAAAATAGTAAGAAATGGTTTAAAAATAGTCTGTGGTAAAGGCAGAGACACCCAAGGAGGGGAAGCTGTTCCCAATGACTAGGTCACATTTGTTGGCTCACTGGTATTTGTAGTTCTTTGGCCCTTCTCCTTCCAAAGGGATAGGAGTTGGGTCCTCTCCTTCCTTACCTTTCTTTTTCTTTTATTTACTTATTTATTTTATTTATAAAAAGGAAACACTGACTAAACCATAGAATAAGAGGGGTACAACTCCACACAATTCCCATCGCCAGAACTCTGTATCCCATCTCCTCCCCTGATAGCTTTCCTATTCTTTTTTTTTTTTTTGTAATTTTTTTCCTTACCTTTCAAGAAGATGACTCCTACTTCCTTGAGAGAGAATTTTCTAGATTGTAGAAGCTATATCTCAAGGTAATAAAGAGTTTATAACTGTTAAATTTTTCTAATGTGAGTATTCTACTAAAAGGGAGATCAGATGCCTGTAGTAAGAATTGGGCTCAGACGAGCAATAAATTCTTTTGACAGAGTTCGAATTTTATAGGCATGAATTCTATGTAGTCTAGGGTTATCAAGGGGATATAACTATGAGCTGTCAGGAAAAAATATGTGTATTTGTCCAAGCCCCTTGTTTGGAAGGAGATACAAGGGAGAAATCATGAGTAAGCAGAGATTTTAGAGTTTGTGAAGTTTGGAAGCCAACACATTGCTAGTCAAGAGAAAGATTCGGGGAGCTGATTACACGTAGTCTCTCAAAAGCTAGTCTGTAAGAAATAATGGCTGAGATAAGTGATGAGAAGGGAGATGGGTAAGACAGATAAAAGGGGTAAATTGTACTATCATGGTAAGCACTGGGCATTTTAAAGTGAACATAATGCACTATATACAGATGTTGATTTATAAAGCAAAAAAGATGTTGATTTATATCTGCAAACTACACATTACAAGCCAAAGGTACTTTAGTGAACATTTTTAAAAAGAAAATTGCATTTAAAATAGGGGGGAAGGTTCAAAGAATTTCCCTGGGACTCCTTTGAATGGTAAGCGGAAACACTAGTCTTTAGGAGAAATAGTTGAATAACCCTGGTGTTGAAGAATCCCTGATTTCTTGATAGATCTCCTGAATGATAATGCCTGTTATTTATGCTAGACATGTCAGAAATTCTTTGCTTTCTCTGTAGTTCTGTCTGTAACCTTTAGGGGATGTTTAGCTATTATCAAGGTAAACAGAAAAATAAGTCAAAAGGGCCCTCAGGCTAACAAAGGCTTTATCTGATATCCCTAAATTATAGTTACATACTCAGGGTAAGGTCAGGAGTTACAGAGCAAACATAGAATCTAATCTAATTACTAGAATTGTAGGTAACAAATCCAATATAAAATGTTCTGCATACTAGGAAAGAGATAATGATTTGTGCCTTCAAGGTGGTTACCTGTACCCTTAAGATGTTTATACTTGATATAACTGCTAGATATCCTCAATGCACATATGCTCAGTAAGTAGAGGAACAGAGTGTCCCATGAGAAAGATTCCATGCAGAGACATTCAGCAGAGCCTCATCGTAAGATGGACGATGTGTATCCACCGCTTCATCTCCCTTCTTTTCTTTTACTACCAGTGGTGTAATGAAGTGTACTTCTCAACTCTGAGATATGAATTAAATTCTGCTTCTTGACATCCACAGAGCCCCTGAGTGTTTTGTTTTGCTTTGTTTACCCTAGGAAAGAAATTTTGCTTCTTTACTCTGCCAATTCAGTATGTTGTCACAAATCCCACACCTAAGTTTTTAGACTCTTTGAGATAATCTAAAATCTCACAGCAAATAATCTTCCAAGGCCTCTGGTCCCATGAGTCAAACCCTCATCTCTTATAGGGAACTTGAACTAGATTTCTGATTCAGTCTCAGAGCCTCGAAATGTCCAGTGGATCTTGGGAGGCAGCTGTGGGTTAATCACCCACATGCCTTCTCAGGAGTGCATGCTGAGAGGCTAGATTCCCTCTGATGTGCACTGAGGCTCCATTTCACTCAACCAATCAACACCTTTGCATTGTGCTTCTTTTTCAGTTGCACTTCCTTTCATGATGCCTGTGTATTTCAACATGAGTAGCATATACTTTATGTACCTCCACTGGTGTTGGGTGGTAAGTAATCTGATTCATTTTCAGAGACTGGGTCAGAGAGACACCAGGCAATAAAAAATGCTTTGTGCTTTCTAGAGAGGGTTTTGTTAAATAGAGGACATCAGACTGAACAAGCATATGGAAGTATCCTAATTCAATGACAAGGATGGGAAATCATCTATATATAGGACACCTAACATTTAACACTTTTCTCTGCAGGATATTGCCTGGGTCGCCAGCTTTTACATTCGGAACTTGATCACATTTGGACCTTTCTATGGGATCTTTGGAACCATGTTGCTCATATTTCTGGTCAAGTAAGAAAGCAAGAATAGATTCTTATTCTCATAGTAAAGATGATCCTCTTAGTTTCCTCATCTAACCTTTTCATGATTAGCAGAATATAATAGCATCATACCTCCTTCTCTATACCTGATGCTTTTGACATATTGTGGATGGGGACAACTTGATAAATGAGTTCCTTGGGTCCAGGGGGTGTTTTTCGAAATATCTCTCTTGGCTAGACTCCTGCCTTGCTATGCATGACCCAGGTTTGAGTCTCTCAGTACTATATATGAGTGTTATGACACTGGAGGAAGCTTCAGTGTTATGGTGTCTATCTCAGACATGATAGGGCGTGTTCAGGATGTTATGGTCATAGACATCTCTCTACCTCTCTCTGCATCTGGATCAGTGAATTCGATGATTTGGTGAGTCAAAAAAAGAAACCAGAAAGAGCTTCTTGGGGGGGAAATTACCTAGCTGTCCCTTTTATTCAGTGGTTTGATTGCCAACTATTGTATATTAGATCTCATTATAGTCCCATTGGATATAATAATCGTTTCCAACGGTAATGGAAGGAAATGAATTCAGTGATTTTATGATTAGAGATATCCCCTAAACCAAACAGCCCTCCTTATTCCCAGTTTTCTTCCTTCCTCATTTTTGCACATTATTATTATTCTAAATCCTACATAGTAATAAAGATGGTGATCACCAACTGCTAAAGACTCTGTACACATTGACTTACTTGATATAATCCTGGCACAAACTTGTCATGAAGACACTGCCATCTTCATTTTTCTGTTAGGGAAACTGAAACTTCAAGAGATTCAGACATTTCCTTGAGGTTATAAAAGAAGCAGGCCAGTGGCAGGTGCCAAGCCAGAACTTGAACTCTACTGTATGTGATGGCAAAGCCCAGGCTGTCAAGTATTTTCTATAACCTATAGGTTCCCTAGCTATCTGCTCTCATACATATGACAGCAAAACAGGTGCTGGGACTGAAAGGCTGGAGGATCACCTCTAGGTATACAGAGTTCCCAAACTGAAAACATAACAAACAAACAAACAGTAACTGATTTTATGGGAACCTTTGAGTCAATTCCATCTTCTCCAAAACTGAGCCAACTTTTCCAGGGGCTGTGCAACTGACTGAAAGTGAAGCAGCCCAAGGAAACAATGCTTCTTCTTTTTACTTCCCATAAGGATTCTCGAAAGTCCCTGGATTGCATACGTCACCCAGATGAGCCATATTCCAATGGAAATGAATGAAGAGAAAAACGAAGACTGGGTCAGCACTCAGGTAATAATAGGGTTCCTGAGAGAGGATCATTCAAACCATATGGCTTAGACTCAGGTTCCCTCAGATTAGAATATTCCTACTTGGGAAATGTTGGCTAAGGGTCCTGCCAATTGCTTGATATAGAACTCCAGGAAGTAGGTTATAGGATCATTCCATTTTATAAATAATAGCATTGAGTCAGGAAGCAGTGAAATTACTTGCAGGAACCCACAGGTGGCAAATGGTAGAAGCTGGTTGTTCACTTTGATAGTTTGAATTCAGAGCCTTTGCATTAAACAGAATGTTAGTAAACTTTAGAGTTCAAGCACCAAACCCAGGTCACTGTTTTAGTAAATAAGGTTTTATGGAACCACAGTTATGTTCATTCATTTACACATTGTGGTTGCTTCTGTGTTTACTACAAGAGTAGATTTAAGTATCTGTGACAAAGAATTATTTTTTTTTCCTTTTGTCACTTTGATAGCCACCCTCACACACACACTCTTAACCTCCATGGCACAACTTTTCAAGGGAATCTATAGCCTCTAGAGCTAAAGAATTAATTTTACATCTAGAGAGATGCTGGAATTCATTTCAGTATATGGATACAGGAGACAGAACATGATCTCCAAGAATATTGTAAACTGTCAATTGAGTTTAATCAGTGAAGAATACCACCACCTTCCAAGCCTATGGTCATGACATGATTAACTGGAGAATCCAGTTGTCTTCCTTTTTCTTTCTCCAAGTTATTTCCCAAACTCAGTGGATCAACACAATGCTTCTTAAGTCTTTTGACATAGAACCACTTTACATTATTACATTATTCAAAGTTACTGAGTTTTCCCAGTGCATGACCCAGGTTCGAGCTGGGCCCCATTGAAGGAAGGTTTGGTGCTGTGGTCTCTTTCACAGTCTCTCTCTGCTTCTCTATCTAAAAAATTAATAATAAAATTTAAAAAAGGTTTTAAGTTATTAGGAACCTCAAAAGGTCTTTTATTTGCATAACTATTTGTATCTGCTAATTTCAAATTAAAACTTATAAGTCTAACAGTACAAAGAAAGTGCATGTAAACATTGGAGTAAATGTTATATTTTGTAGCCTTGGGGAAAAAATATTCACAGCAAAAAGAATGAAAAAGGCAGAATGTATCCTAGAAATATCATGAAAATAGTTTGACCTTGAAGCTTCTCTGGTAGACAAGTAGAGAACCCACCAATTAAGCACACTGTGAGAAACAATGACACAAAAATTGGTGACACCAATTAGAATTAAAGTTTAAGAAATCACATTAAATGACATTATTAATTTAATATTGACAATCTGGAGAAAATTGGGTACTGTTTCAAGATAATTCTTCTTAGATATGCAAAATCCATTAGATTACAAAAGAAACCATGTATATCTAATTACATTGCAATGACTAAAATGTTGTATTGGAGGGCAGGGGAGAGAGCTTAATAGTTATGCAAACAGACTTTTGTGTCTGAGGCTCTGAGGTCCCAAATTCAATCTGCTATACCACCATAAAGCAGAGTTGAGCAATGCTCTGGGAGGAAAAAAGAAATATATATATATGAAAAGGAAAAAAAAACACCAAACTACCTGTTGTTGAGTTGTGGTTTAATATCAAAGAAGAATTTTTATAATTATCTGACAAGATTGATGAAACATTTTTCCTTTTTCCAATAAGATGTCTGATTGAGTTCAAATGTATGTTTTATATTTTTTATTTTTTTATTTATAAAAAAATGTTGTTGTTTTTTTAAGAAGGTTGTGTTGGAAAAGTTGTGGGAGCAAAGGAACTCTTATACTTTTGGTGGGAATATAAACTGGTCCAACCCCAGTGGAAAGCAGTGTGCGGAAATGGATATATTCTATAACCAGCAATACCCTCCTGGGATAGATGCTAAGGAAAAAAAGCTAAGGAAATGCACATCCATACAAAGAGATCTATGTATACCTATGTTCATAGCAGCGTGATTTGTAATAACCAAGACCTGGAAGCAACCTAGTTGTCAGATGAGTGGCAAAAGGAAGTTGTGTTATATATGCACAACAGAATACTACTCAGATATTAAGAATGATGACTTCACCATTTTCACCTCATCTTGGATGGAGATTAATGGAATCATGTTAAAGGAGAAAATCCAGAAAGAGGAATGTCAGTGGTTAGGATATATAAGGTATATTCCTTGCCAGGTGTCTGAACCAGCACCATGTGAAAGTTATACCAGGGGGAGCCCTACTGTGCCTGTCTCTTGCTCTTACTATCAAATTATCTATCTATTGAATGAAAATTCTGGTTAGTGGAGGGTAAAAATAAGCACAAAGTACAAATAAATAATTAAGCATTTGTTTGACCCTTAACTTATATCTAATATAAACTTACTTTTCACAGGTCATAGCCACCTGCAATGTTGAACAGTCTTTTTTCAATGACTGGTTCACTGGACACCTGAACTTCCAGATTGAGCACCAGTAAGTGATAAAAGTAGTGATGCATGTGAGGACAGGGGCTAAAGCTTCCCATAACAATTGCCCCTCTCCTATACAGACCAGAGGAGGGATCTATGCTTAGGTTCTCATGGCGGGGAGGGAATTAACCGGAATTATCAAAAAGCTACTATCTTCCTGTTGGTATCACAGTATCAAGAGAGAAGGGAAAGGAAAAAGAAAGAATAAAGAATGAGAGAGATAAAGAAAGAAAAAAAGAAAGAAAGAACGGAAAGAAGGAAGGGAGAAAGAAAGAAACAAAGACAGAAAGGAGGAAAGAAAAAGGGGCGGGACACAAGCGTGGAAAAGTTTGAGTAGAATATTAAGTAGAATCTTTGGAAAGTACCAGTTACTGTTTCCGGACTAATATGAACTTAGAAACTGGTGATTGTTTTTCTCTGCATTTTTTTTTTTTTTTGCCAAGCTCCCAGGCAAATCTTGACACATTAGTAGTTGAATTGTGTGGGAGCATGACTGCAAATTAATTAATATCCATATCTATATCTTTATCTTTAGATAAGAAGTTATAAAATCAATAATGAAAGCTACTGCAACTGTCAGTAATATGCAGATGATTTACCAGTGGGTCAGTTGGGTGATTATGCCTTAAAGATAAGAAAACTGAAACTACTTGGAAAGCCAGTGTCTCTTTTTTTATATTTATTTATTTATTCCTTTTTTGTTTTATTGTTGTAGTTATAATTGTTGTTGTTACTGATATCATTGTTGTTGGATAGAACAGAGAGAAATGGAGAGAGGAGGGGAAGACATAGACGGGGAGAGAAAGATAGACACCTGCAGACCTGCTTCACTGCCCGTGAAGCAACTCCCCTGCAGGTGGGGAGCCGGGGGCTCAAACCCAGATCCTTATGCCGGTCCTATGCACTTTGTGCCATATGTGCTACCGCCTGACTTCCAGAAAGCCAGTCTCTTAAGAACAGTCCGGACTTTCCATGCACTCCTTGTCAAAGTTATATTTATCATTGTTAGAAAAACAGATAGTAAACTTCTTTGTCATTTTATTTTCATGATTTCTCCCATGGCAATGCTTCATAATATCAGCAGACCAAAAATGAATTATTTCTCGTGTTTTAACAAAGAGGAAGTTAAAACTCACAGAAGTCATCAAACTCTTATTTGAAAACTTAGCTAAAAAAACACATCTCTTCACTTTTTTATCTTATTCCAGTACTTTTCCTTCACATGCCCTGGCTAGAGCTTTTTGGATACTCACCTAGATACAAAATTATTGGGGGAGAGGGTTACTATCTCCAACTTTCTAGCTAATTCAAAGTGGTAGAGTTCCCTAAAATAGCATGATTGTATCAAGGCTGAGATTCCAAGGTCTGTGGTTCATCCCCCTGAACCACAGGCCTGATCAGTGCTGTAGTTTAAAAATAAGTAAATAAAAAGGGAACAAACTGGTCTGGGGAAAATTTATACTTGCATTGGACCTGGACAAGAAACATATTCAACAAGTTTATTATGTATTCTCTTATCACTTCCAAGATATTATTCACTGTCTGACCACAGGCTGGTAAGGATAAGAAAACAGAGTATTGGGAAAGCTTGTTTTACTTCTTGGCACTTCTGTTGTGCAAGGGCAAGGTTGATTCAGAGTAGCTAATAGGATTATATGTAGTAACAGGGAAAAGAAAACCCCTTAGGATTAGATGGTGTGGTGCACATGGTTGAGCACCTATGTTATAATGCCCAATGATCTGGGTTCAAGCCCCTGGTCACCCACTTGCAGGGGGAAGCTTCTCAAGTCTCTCTCACTCTCTCTCCCCTATCTATCTCTCAAATTCTCTCTGTTGTTTTCCAGTAAATAAATAAAGCATTAATAAAATAAAGTTAAAAAGAGAGCATGAGAACTCCTTTGGGTTCCTTTTTGACATCTTAAGGTTTATATCTCCCATTTCTCTTTCCCTAGTCTGTTCCCTACTATGCCACGACACAATTATCACAAAGTAGCACCTCTGGTGAAGTCACTGTGTGTCAAGCATGGACTGCAGTATGTGAATAAGCCATTGTTGAAGGCGTTTGGAGATATTGCCAGGTAATACATCGTCTCCCTTGACTCAAAGTCCCCATTTTCCAGGCTAATTGGGGGTGCCTCTTCCTGGGTGCGTGCTCTCTGGTTTGGAGAGAACTTGACTGTAGCCAGCCTGGGCTGCTACTCACTCAGCAACACAAGAGATAGTCTTGAATTTGTGGTGGAGTGGTAATGCAATGCATTTATTGATCAGAGAGACAATGCTTTTAGAGGATAGTACTAGAAGTGGAAAGTCAGAAACAGAAATGGCTAGGAGAGGGGGTGGAGAAAGGCAAAAGTGGCCTGGGAAGGTAGATACTTCCTTAGCAGCTGTTGTGAGGGTTTTAACTGGTGGCATTAATGTTACCCTGCAGGCATGGAGGGCCTCAAATTAGAAAGAAAATAGATCAAAGGAATGGAATGGGTTGGTATCTTTCAGGCAAAACATGATTATGTAAATAGGCCATAGTATCAGGAATGCCACGGTAGAGCAGGGGGAGCTGGCTTAATGCCCAATATCTCCCCTTTTCTTCTTATCTAATGATCATAAAATCAGGAATGCAGGTCGCTTTGTGAGGCAGGGAGTCTCATAGGATGAGGCAAACTTTTGGGGTTATTTCTGTCCTTCCTTGCTCAACCTCTCTGTAGAGAGAGAGACTAACAGGATAGACACACTCCTCAGGTCAAGCCCTGCCCGACTCAACCACATCCTCACAATTTCCTGACATCTCTCCCTATCTTATATCTAGTGGCCACATTTAAATGGATCAATGCCGGTAAAAGACTATTTCTGTTAGGGGAATAGCAGTGTAGGGGTAAATAGAAACCTATATCATGCAGGTGATTTAAAAAAAAACTAGAATAAGACAGGGAGAGATAAGTAAGAGAGCAGCAAGAGCCAGTGTGAGGCTGAGGGGAGACCTGATAGACATTGAGGGGTTGCCTAATGGGTGGAAGGTGGTGTTGCCTGATAGGCGGGGGAGTGGGAGCCTGATAGGCCTAGGGGAGAGAGTTGTGGTCTGGTGTTGCAGGGTCCCAAGACAGCTGGATGAAAAATGCATGGACTGCTGTAGTTGCTCCTCAAAGTCCAGCAGTATAAAGGTAGTGTCTAAGAACTCCACCAGCAAGTCTGATAATAGTGTCAGTCCAATGTGAATGACTAGGGGAAGAGACACCATGCATCTAATCTTGGTGGGAGAAGACAGCTACTGGAATTTTGCATTTCTGTAGAGAGTGAGCCAAAACTGCCAAAAGAAGACAGGTGAAGCAGAAGCAGGAAAGGAAGACAGTGATGGGTGAGAGAAGGGCAGTAGGAAAGTTTTGTCCTTGGATTCTGTGAATCAGGTATGACAGATTGTATTGGTCACATCATGAGTTTCGGGGGTGTAGTAGTCATGCCATCTTGTGGACAATGGCAGAGGGCAGGGGTCCAGATGGTTTGGGGGATTTTGTATGAGCAGTTGGTGCTTCATGTGATGGCTTGACATAGCTAAAATCATTTACATGTGAAGAAAAAACTTATAACACATTAGAGGTCTACTTAATTGATAACTGAATGATTAAAATTGGTTTAAATACCTTTGTAACCAAATTTTGTTAAAGTATATTGATTTTTTATTAATTTGTACTTTAAATTTAAAACAAACTCAGGTTAACACACATTAGTGAGAATTTTCCTTAGAATATTTACAATGCCAGATTAATGCCAGATTTGTTGTGGATTAATTTCCACAAGATCAGTTCACAGCGCATTTTTGGGAGCCCTCCAAAAATTTTCATGTTAAATATTTAGACTTTTACCTTAAATACTCAAGTTACCTTAGCAAATTAATTTTACCTTTATAAGAATCGTGTTGAAAACTCCTTCATTTAACTTTGCCTGGTAAGAATGTAGCTTCAAAGTTTCATTTTTAACCTTAAAGTTAATGTTTACCAAACTCCAAACACACATAAACGTGTAGTCTATAACACAAAAGAGGATAAAAACTTTTGTTACAAAGAAATATCATGTCAAACACAAATTTAGATTTGCAATGCCTTAGTTGTACCTTTTTTACTCACACAGTTTTCAAAATAATGTTTCACATTTATACCAGGACTAAAAAAAAAAAATCAAAATTTTTAGAACAGTTTCTGGACGTCTCCAGAAACCTCTGCCATGTCTGGTGTTTCCATATAAGGTAAATTAATTTTCAGAGTACTCTGAGCAAAATGAGTCCTACAAAAAAATTCAGTCATTCAACTCATTCACTTAAAAATCATAACTGGAAGCAGAGTGGCCACACAGCAAGCTTAAGATATTCAGAGAGCACGAGGCAAGAGAGAGAAGTGGTAGGGATGTTTTATATATTGGGCTCTGTAAACCAGGTTTTCCTGGTCCCTCCATGTCGCATTATGGGTCCTGGAGTGCGTCTTGCACCTAGTCCTCTTGTAGTGTTTCTTGTTCCTCAGGGATAGCTATGCCATTAGCTATGTGGGCATTACCAGACATGGCAGGCAGGAAGCAAGACAGGTTTTGACTAATCCTGTGGAAACACATATATAAAACCCCTTCCCATGGTCAATGGGGGTCAGGTCCATTCAAAATTTTATTGAGTGTGTCTTTCCATTTTACCTTAATAGCTGGGAGGGTGGATGGTGTTTGACACTGAAGAATAATTTTAGGTTGGTTCAAATTTTTGTAAATATTAAAGAGGTTTAATGTAGTTTAGGCTTTTGCCAGCTGGATATTGGGGGGAATATTCCCCCTTTTCTTTATTTAATTCAGCCTTAAGGGTTTTATGGGCCCTTTCAACAATGCCTTGTCCCTGTGGGTTATAGGTAATGCCTGTAGTGTGAGTAATGTTCCAGAGGGAACAATAGTCTTTAAATTGTTTGCTTGTAAAAGTAGTACCATTGCCCATTTTTAGTTGAAGATGTATGCCCATTACAGTGAAACAAGAGAGCATATGGCTTAAAAGCCCTCTTGAGCTTTCTCTCATCTGAGCTGTAGTCCACAAAAACTTAGAAAAGGTATGAATTGAGACAAACACATATTTTTGTTTGCCAAAGTTAGGTACGTGGGTGACATCAATTTGCCAAAGATCATTGGATCTTAAGCCACGGGAGTTAACCCCAAGAGTCTGAACAGCAGATGTCTTGATTAGACCTTCACAGGAGGTGAATTTAGCAAGAATACATTTCAACTATGCCAGAGGAATATCAGTAAATTCAGCTCTAAGTCCTTTAAGATTAACATGAGTTAAATAATGGAAGTCAGCAGGACTAGAGACAGAGGCTAATAGAATTCCTTTGGAGGCAAGGCAATCAGCTGCATTCCCTTAAGACAGGGGACAAGGAAGAGGGCTGTGGGAACAAGGTGTCGAACATATAGTGGTTGAATTCGAGAACAGAGCATAGAGGCGATATGAATTAAGAGAGGTGAAAGTGGGTTGTCATCAATTCTCACATAAGAATGAGCAAGCCATGGAAGTAAGTTAACAGTATACACACTGTCAGAGGTTGAAGTGTTCTGGTACAGCAATTAAGGCTAGGAAAACATCATAGAGTTCTTTGTACTGAGGGGAATTATCACGAATCTCAGTAAAGAGAGACATGGGATATTGTTTATCTGGATAATATACAAGGGCAGCAGCTCCCTTCTTGCCACCAGGAGTAAAAATTGTAGGAGCTGAGGGCATGGGATATTGAGAGAAAACTTTAGGTACCAGTAAAGGCAAAATAGGTAAAGAAGCTGACCATTTATTATAAGGAAATGATTATCTAATTGTTCTGGGGAACCCATTAAGCTTATAGCATAACAGGAGTGGTGGCATAGAAGCCACTCTGTATCTGTGAGAGAAAAAGGAATAACAATTGAATCAGGTTCTTTTCCTAAAACCTGTATTGGCCTATCTCTACCTTGGAGAATCACAGAAGCCAAGGAATCATAGAAGCCAAGGCATCAATTTCAGAAAGAAATCTTGGACCTCCCCCTACTGGCGTATGAAGCCAATCAAGAAGACCATGACTCTGGTATACCATGGTAGGGGAGGAATTAAAGATCAAAAAATTTACGGGAGAATAGGGGGAGAACCTAAGGAGGTGCATGTCCAGGAGATCCTGATTAACCCTTTCTGGCACTAAGGAGGCTTTGGGGGTTAACGTACACTTTGAGGAGAGCTGTTTGTCTCCTTTTAACAGATAAAACAGTGGTTGGCGGCAGCTAGTGGGGAGATAAAGATATTGCCTAAGTCAATTTAAATTTCCAAGAAATCTTTATAAAGAAACAAGAGTGAGATTAGAAGGAAAAGTAACACAAGGTTTTCAGGCATGAGTCTGCATTAGAGAAATCTCTGAGCCTAAGAAAGATATTGGAGGAATTAATTGTACCTTCTCAGGAGCTACATTAAGGCCATTTTGCTTTAAGGTGAAGAGAAGAAAATCATGTAGGGCACAGAGACCTGTATCTAATTTTCCCCATATTAAGATGTCATCCATATAATGAAAAACCTTAAGGTCCTTATGAATATATGGAAAAAGAGCAGATTTAACAGCCTCTTGACAAATAGTGGAATTATTGGCCATGCCCTGAGGCAGTACCACCCATTCAAATCTGTCGGCAACACTCACTTTATTAATAGAAGGAACAGAGAAAGCAAAATGTTTACAATCTTGTGGGTGCAAGGGGATAGAGAAAAAATAATCTTGAATATCTATAGCAATTGTTGGAATTCTTGTGGGAATTACAGAAGCAAGAGGCAAACCCCTTTGGGGGGAGCCCCAGACTTGCATGGTTTTATTAACCACACAGAGGTCTTGGAGGAGGAGCTATTTTCACAAGCGTTATTTAGTCACAAAAACAGAGGTGTTCCATGGGCTCCATGAATGACGAATATGTCCCAGAGACAACTGCTCTTGGACAAGTTCCTTTGTGGGAGTAATAATGGGTCTGGACCCGGGCTGGGTTCTTATTTATAAGACTGGAGGAATGGATAGGTAGTGTTTTGAAATACAAAGAGAATAACAGGAAGGAAATTCTCACATCTCTCTAGAACCTTGTTTTCACATAATGGTTTCACCTGCTGAACATTTTGATTCCTCATCTGACAGGGCCTTGAAGAAATCTGGAGCCCTCTGGGTGGATGCTTACTACAAAACATGAAACTGAGCTGCTGGAGCTCACGTGGGGTGACTCTCAGCCAGGAAGGTAGGCTTACGGAGACTCCCTCACTAGCTCAATAAGCTACTTTATAAAGAAAGAGACTTGGGGAGTATTCTGGTATGAACACTCTCATTTATTGGGGGTGGGTTCAAGTTAATATAGAAACAAAGAACAGTTTTCACATATGTCAGAATTCACAGGTTTCTTAAAGGTCACCATGCCCCTATGGTAGGGGGATGGTATGACAAGAGTTGATACATAAAGATCAAAACAATTAGTCTCCTGATGCAGGCATTTAATTATCCAAAGGCATTTGAGAGAAGAATAGGGGTTGAGATAAAGAAGGAGAAACAAGGCTTGATGTAAATTAAGGACATCAAAGGACACCAGGAAATAAGATTTTGGGGGCTTTTCACTTGTCTGGTGTTAGGAGTGTGTGACAGGATGTGTTTTTCCATTGTGATCAAAAGGTGAAGTGGAATGTGTGAACTTTGAGTGAGTGAATCCTAAATCAGGCAACCACTTAGCTGACAGCAGGGGGAACTAATTGAGAGAGGGTGTAGGCTTTTTGAGAATTTGGGAGTATAATAAGGGGCAAACTGAGTCTGATAGAATTTTCCCTCTTGGTTAAGCTCTATGGAGAGAGTCTAACAAGAGGGATGTCTTTTCAGACCTCCATCTGAAGATTGGGAGAGCTACCCCTAAGCTCTACCAAGCTTTCGCATAGTCCCACACCGAGCATCAATTTGGAATTGTGTGACTTCCTGTGTCTGGAGAGAACAGAGGCAAAGTGCTCTGTTTTGTATAATGTGCTTTTATACAGCCTCTGCATTTTAAAATCTCTTTTTTACTGGGGGTGCATTGGTGGATTACAGTAGATATAGTTGTTGATACATGTTGAAAATTTACCAATTTTCTGCAAATATTCTCACCTCCATCTTAGGTTCTTCTCCATCATCATGGACCTGAAAAGCAACCCTCCTGGCCCCTTCCCAGAGTCCTTTACTTTGCCACAATATACCAAGTCCAGTCCAAGTTCTACTTTGTGTTTCCCCTTTTTGTTCTTGTTTCTCCACATCTGCCTATGAGTGAAATCATCCATATTTATCCATCTCTTTCTGAATTGTATTCCTATTATTTTACAATTTTGTTGATCATTATTAAATCACTAATAAATTTTTAAAAGAAGTATTTTGTTGTATTCAAGTGTATATCAAGTATATCAGTATGTATTTCTCAGGCTTAGTATCAATTAAGCATGTCTTTTATTTTTTAGCATGCCTTAAAATGAGATTATTTCAGACATCTAAGGATGGGTAAATACATACTGACATTCAGGGTCCCAGATTTTGCTCCTTTGTTGGGGGGGGGTGAAAGAATACAGTAGAACCAGACTCCATCCATCAATAGCTCCAAGAAACTCAACATATTTGTCTGTTACTGGAAATTCTGTCAAGAAGCATATTATTCTCCTCCTTAAAGTCCCACAACCTACTCTTCTTTTATTTATTTATTTATTTTCCTTTTTGTTTTCCTTGTTGTTTTTGTTGTTGTTGTTATTGATGTTGTTATTGGTGTTGCCACTGTTAGATAGGTCAGAGAGTGTTGTATGCTTTACATTGGGTTCTAGTTCTCCCCCGCCAAGAGAATTAGATCAGTCCAGTTAATTTCGCAGGCCTGCTTGGCCCCGCCCCTAGGGACCCTGCCAGAGTTCCAGAGTGAGAGAGTTTCAGAGTTCCAGAGTTGGAGGGTTCCTGAGTTGCAGAATAAGAGAAAGTGCTTGTGCTGCCGCAAAGAGACAGCAGAGTTCTGTTTGGTGATTAGTTTGCCTTAGTTTATGAATCGTTGTTCCTAAATAAAGAAATACAGCTTCCCTGCCCAGCCGTATGTCTCTGGTCATCTCTGTTACCCACTCGTGAAGCTAGCCCGGCAAGAGCCTTCCGAAATTTTAACAAGAGAGAAAAGGATAGAGGAGGTGAAGACAGAGAGCAGAGAGAAAGCTAGACACCTAAAGACCTGCTTCACCACCTGTGAAGTGACTCCTCTGCAGGTGGGCAGCTGGGGGCTTGAACCAGGATCCTTATGCTGTTCGCTACACTTCATATCATGGCACCACATGTGCTTAAACCACTGCTCTTCTACCTGATTCCCACAATCTACTCTTCTTACTCTTCACCCAACACTGCTCTTATGTATCATATGAGAAAGAAAGAGCACAAGTCAAGAGTGCCATCCAGGACTTGTAATACTAGGGACTGAACCAGGAGATTCAGTTACACAAGTCCTGTTCATGACAGTTGAACTTATCTACCCACTTGAATTTCTATTGTTTGTTTCTGAATTACATCTCTATGTCCAGGAATGAAGATCCAATAGTTAGAAGGAATGTACAGACTTCAAAGAAACCACCAAGGCTAAAGGAAAGGAAGAAAAAGGCCAATCACTGAAATGCTGCTGGGCTAGCCTGAGGGTGTTTCTTCCCAGGCACTTTCTCTCTGGGTTGGAGAGAACTTGGATGAAGCCAACCTAGGCTGCTGCTTACTCAGCAATGTGGGAGAGGAACCAGAAAATCTCATTGCTGAGTGGAAATGCAATTCAATGCTGCCTTTATTGACCATTAAAGAACTGCCTTTATATTTTCCAAAGCAGAAGTGGCAGGTGGGAAAAGGAAATGAGTGGGATAGGGGGTGGAGAGGAGAAAGGAGCAAGCTTCCATCTAACCATTCATTGGGTATTAAACCAATGTCCTGTAGGCAGGGCGGGTCTCATACAATACAATAATTATGTAAATAGACCACAGCTTTAAGCAATGCAGAGGGCCTGGCATAATGACCAACAAAATGCCTCTCAGGTTCTGGGAGGTCATGGAAACACATCAAAGCTAATAAACAAGGTCAAAGGGCCCATCATGTCACACCTAATAGAGCACATATATTACCATGCACCAGGACCCAGGTTCAAGCTCCCAGTCCCCATCTGCACAAGTGGTGAAGCTGTAGGTGTCTCTGTCACTTTCTCTCCTCTCATGGTTATCTCTATAAAAAAGTGGGGGAGAAGGCAAACAATTGTGCACTTAGTTAAGAGTACATGGTACTAAATGCAAGAACCCATGCAAGGATCCTGGTTCAAGCCCCCAGCTCTTCACCTGAAAGGGGGATGCTATACAAGAGTCAAAGAAGATCTGCAGGTATCTTTCTCTCTCCCTATATCCCCTTCCTCTCTTTATTTCTCTCTATACTGTCCAATAAAATGGAAGCTAACAGCAGTAAATTTGTAATGCCAGTGCCAAGCCCCAGTGATAACCTGCAGGCAAAAAAAAGAAAGAAAGGTGAAGGAAGGATTGGAGGGAGGAAGGAAAGAAAGAAGGAATGAAGAAAGGAAGGAATGAAGGAAATAGAAAGAAAGAAAGAAAGAAAGAAGAAAGAAAGAAAGAAAGAGAAAGAAAGAAAGAAAGAAAGAAAGAAAGAAAGAAAGAAAGAAAGAAAGAAAGAAAGAAAGGAGAGGGGAGGAAACTGAAGGCTGGAGAGTAGAAGAGAGGAGAGGGGAGGGGAGGGGAAGGGACGGGAAGGGAAGGGAATGGAAGGAAAGGAAAGGAAAAGAAAGGAAAGGGAAAGAAAGGAAAGGAAAGGAATAGAAAGGAAAGGAGAGAAAGGAAAGGCAAAAGGTTTGTTCACCATGCAACATCTCTGCCCCATCATCCCTCACATTGAGGAAAGCTCCCACATTGTCTTTCCCTTTCTCCCTCTATCTCTGTCAAATAAGGAAGCTAGACCGAGGATAAAAAGGAATAAGAGCTTTGCTGGTTTTATGAATTTTCAGAATACAAATGTGCCTAGACCTAGCATAAGGTCATATTTCTTCTGCAGTTGGATCTATAGATAAATTCTCCTGCCTGAAACTGGAATAGTAAATTGAAATGAGGAACAGTAAGTTGATTTGATTTTCTTCCTCTCTCTCTCCCACTCTTATCTGGTACAACTCCCAGAAATGCTAATGTACTGTTGTCTCTCCTGATCACCAGAAATAATAACTAGACCTCTCTCTGGAAAACTTAATTCAAAGATATGCCTCCACCCATGTCAGATCTACTCCACTATATAGTTCCACAGCTCTGGTTGCTGCATAGCTGAGTAGAATTGGGTAAATTAGACAGATGATACAGAGAAAAGTGAAGTCTGCTGGCACTTATGTGTGTTGGCTCTCAGCCAGGAAGGTAAATGACTGGTTCTCCCTTGCTAGTTCAAGGGACTCAGCGATATAGGCAAGAGACACTGGGAAGAGTTGGAACACTCTCATTTATTGGACGGAGACTTGGATTTAAATAGAGATTCAGACAAAGAACATTTTTCAAATACGTCATAAATTACAGGTTTCTCAAAGGTCAGCTTGCCCCTATGGTAGGGGGCTGGTATGACAAGAATTGATGAGGTACATAAAGGTCAAGACAATTATTCTCCATGATGCAAGCAACTTAATTATACAAAGGTACTTGAGAGAAACATAGGGGCTAAACCAGTAGGGTAAGACAGAGAGCAAATAAACAAGGCTTGATAGATATCAAAGGCCATAAGGAAATAGAGTTAGAAGTTTCTCTGAAGTGTTAATCAGGCTCTCCAGGACATGCTCCTTATTAGGTTCTTCCCCTCCCTTTCCATAAAACTTTTGTTCTTTAACTTCTCTCCCATGTTAGGGGCTATATACCAGAGTAATTGTGTTCTTGAATGGCTTCATATGCCAGTAGGGGGGAGCTCCAAGACTTCTTACCAAAATTGATGCCTTCTATGAACCTCCAAGGAAGAGACAGGTCAACACAGGTCTTAAGAAAAGAATCTGATTCAATTGTTATTTCTTTTTCTCTCACAGATACAGAGTGGCCTCTATGCCATCACTCCAGTTTTGCTATAAGCTTAATGGTTTTATCAGGACAATTCGATAATCATTTTCCTTCTAATAAGTGGGTAGCTTCTTTACCTCTTTTTTCCTTTACTGGTACCTAAAGTTGTCTCTCAAAATCCCATCCCCTCTTCTCCTACAATTTTTACTGATGGTGGCAAGAAGGGAGCTGCTGCCCTTGTATATTATCCACATAAACAATGTCCCACATCTCTCTTTACTGAGCTCCCTGATAATTCCCCTCACTACAAAGAACTCTATGCTGTTTTCCTTGCCTAAAAGCAGTATCAGAACCCTTCAACCTTTTTCCTGACAGTATGTATACTGTTAACTTACTTCCATGGCTTGCTCATTCTTATGCAAGAGTTCATGACAACCCACTTTCTCCTCTCTTAATTCAGATTGCCTCTATGCTCTGTTCTCAAACTCAACTACTGTATGTTTAACACATTCGTTCTCACAGCCCCTCTTTCTGATCCCCTATCTGAAGGGAATGCTGCAGATGATCACCTCACCTCCACTGGAATTCTCCTAGCCTATATCTCTAATCCTGCTTGCTTCCATTATTTAACTCATGTTAATCTTAAAGGTCTTTGAGCTCAATTTTCTGATATTCCTCGAGCACAGTGGAAATGTATTCATGCTACATGCTCGTCCTATCTTAATTAGGTTTAATTAAGATATCTGCTGTTCAAACTCTTAGGGTTAACCTCCTTGGCATAAAAGTCAATGCTCCTTGGCAAATTGATGTCACCCACTTACCCAACTTTGGTAAACAAAAATATGTGTTTATCTCAATTGATACCTTCTCTAAGTTTATGTTGGCTATGGCTCAGACAGGAGAAAGCTCAAAGAAGCTTATAAGCCATATGCTCTCCTGTTTCACTGTAACGGGTATACATTTTCAACTTAAAATGGACAATGGACCTGCTTTTACCAGAAAAATATTTAAAGACTTTTGTTCCCTCTGGAACATTATTCACACTACAGACATTCTCTATAACCCTCAGGGACAAGGCATTGTTGAGAGGGCCCATCAAACCCTTAAGGATCAATTAAATAAAGAAAAAAGGTGATATCCAGCTGGCAAGAGCCTTAACTACATTAATCCTCTTTAATATTTAAAAATTTTGAACCAGCCTCCTATTATTCTTCACTGGCAAACATCCACACTCCCAGCTATTAAGGTCAAATGGAAAGACCCCCTCGATAAAATTTGGAAAGGACCTGACCACCTATTGACCATGGGGAGGGGTTTTGTTTGTGCATTTCCATAGGATTACTCAAAACCTTTCTGGTTTCCTGCCCGCCATGTCAGGCAATACCCACAAGATGGCACAGCTATCCTTGAAGAACAAATAACACAAGAAGATTAGGTGCAAGAGGCACTGCAGGACCCATAATGAGACATGGTGGGACCAGGAAAGCCTGGTTTACAGAGCCCATAAATAAAACTTCCCTACCGCTTCTCCCTCCCCATTTGTTCTCTCAATATCTTAAGTTTGCTGTCTGACCTCTCTGCTTCCAGCTGTGTTATGTAAGTGAATAGGTATAATAACTGAATTTTTTGTAGGACCCATTTTGCTCAGAGTACTCTGAAACTTAATTGACTTTATATGAAAATGCCAGATGCAGCCATGGTTTCTGGAGATGTCCAGAAACAGTTCTAAAAAAATTTATTTTTTTAAATCTTGGTATAAATGTGAAACGTTTATTCTTGAAAACTGTGAGTAAACATGGTTCAACTAAGAGAGTAAAGATCTAAATTTCTATTTGAAATGATACGTCTTCTTAACAAATGTTTTTCTCCTCTTGTTTATTAAAGACTACATTTTTATGTGTGTGTTTGAAGTTTGGTAAACATTAACTTTAAGGTTAAAAGTGTAACTTTGAAGCTACATTCTTACCAGACAAAGTTAAATGAAGGAGTTTTCAACATGATACTTACAAAGGTAAACTTAATTTGATAAAGTAACTGAGTATTTAAAGTAAAAGTCTAAATATTTAATGTGATAATTCATTATCTCCAAAATTAAAATACAAATTGTCTATACAGGACATTTTTGGAGGGCCCCAAAAAATGCCCTGTGAACTGATCTGTGGAAACTAATCCACAACAAATCTGGCATCAATCTGGCATTGTAAATGTTCTAAGAAACATTGTCACTAATGTGTGTTAACTCTCTCTCTAAGTAACCTGAGTTTGTTTAATGTTTAAAGTAAAATTAGTTAAAAATTAATATACTTTAACAAAATTTGGTTATAAAGGTATTAAACCAATTCTAATCATCATTATCAATTATAGTAAACTTCTAATTTGTTACAAGCTTTTTCTTCACAAATAAATGTTTACAGCTATGTCAGGTCTTCACATGAAGAAGCATCTGCTCATACAGTAAGATATTAAACTATATAGGAAGTCCCTCCATATACAACTTATGTAAATTAACAACAGCATTTACATATTTGTCTACACTACACTTAACTGGTGTATTTCATTTTGCCACTATAGGCCTGCCTTTGTCAACCAACAATTTAAAGACGTTTCCCCTTTATAACATCACCCATACCACAGACTTCTCTTACAACCCCCCAAAGACAAACTATTGTTGAGAAGGTCTACCAAACACCTAGGCCCAATTAAATAAAGAAAAAGGGGGGATACATCCCCCCCAATATTCAGTTGGCTAACACACTAACTATATTAAGCCTCCTTTAATATCCATAAAAATTCAAACCAGACGCCATGCTAACCATGGGAAGCAGATTTGTATGTGTTTTGTTCACAGGAATCCCTGGTAATCCATTTGGAACCTTGCCCTGTGACATTTCCCAGAAGATGGCAGGGCTAGAGTGCCCCCCTGAACCCCATGATGTGACATGGCATGATCTTAATATCCTTAACCTGCTGTGTTACAACCTGACTCCCACCATTTATAACTTCTTACTTTCTTCTGTAAGATAGGCGTGGTGCCTCTTATGGCTGTTACACATCATAAGAAAAAGTGGGAATGATCAAATGTTGATAGTTTCATAAGCTCAGAGCACCCAAGCCAAAGCTAATTATTATTATTATCACAAAGACAACTGCCCCCATCGGAGAACCAGCAAAAACATGAGAATCACACAGGCCCACATGATGAAAAGTTACTGAATCATTCTGACTATGGCAAGGTCACTTTTCTGAAAATTAGAGGCAGATAAGTCACAATGGAGAACAAAAGTAGCACCTGGGAGTATCACCTTTGTTATCTGATTGTACTAAGTCTTCTGAGATCAGAATCTGGATCTCATGCTCGAGGGATAATAAAAGGACAATGATTCTATCAACAGACTTACTGTAGCTGAGTGCATTGTTCTCATTGCTGGAAATCATGCCAAAGAGAAGTATATTGTTTGTAGATTTACTATACTTTATTAGTATGAGTACTAGTAGTGGTGGTATTAGTAGTAGAGGTATTAGTAGTAGTGGCATTAGTAGTAGTTTTCATTAGTAATAGTATTTATTAGTAGTACTAGTACTATTTTGCCACCAGAGTTACTGCTAGGACATTCACCTATGATAAAACTATTACCTTACCCACTGAACGTACCACCCAACACCCCTGTACATTGATGCTCCTTGTTTACGAATATTCACCTATTTTTTATATATTCCCTTTTGTTGTCTTTTGTTGTTTTTATTGTTCTAGTTATAATTGACATAGTTGTTGTTGGATAGGACAGAGAGAAATGGAGAGAGAAGGGGAAGACAGAGAGGAGGAGAGAAAGATAGACACCTGCAGACCTGCTTCACTGACTGTGAAGTGACTCCCCTGAAGGTGAGGAGATGGGGGCTCAAAGTGGTATCCTTACTCTGATCCTTGAACTCCTGAATGTTCACCTACTAACCTGATTACTCCATGAGGACACTGACCCTGAAGATGGTGGTCATTTGACCATCAGCCCCAGTCCACTGTTTTGCACTGGCCAGTAATAGAAACATATTAGTCAATAATTCATAAATCTGGAAAGTTACATTGGTTTCCAACTACTGGAGGAAAAAAAATCTTGAGACCAGGAGGTGACACACCTGGTTAAGTGTACACATGACAGTGTACAAGGATCCAGGTTCAAATCTCTGGTCCCCACCTGCAGGGGAAAAGTTTCATGAGTGGTGAAGCATGGCTGCAGTTGTCTGGCTGTATTTTTCCCTACCTCTCATCTCAGTTTCTCTTTGACTCTATCCAATAATAAATAAATGAAAAGATCTTTTTTTAAAAAAGGAAAAATCTAAAGCATTAAACCAGGATGTTTATGCTTGGTTTATTATATTACATGGATCCACAGGGAGTCTTTGAGATGAAGAGTGGTGTCATTGGAATTGGGTTCTAGAAAGATTCTTCTTAAAGCCACACAAAAGATCCTGGGAGGGAAAGAAGGACAAAAGATAGAAGTGTAAACATACTCTCCAGAAAGTTCACAAGAAAAAAAAAGTAGAGAGTTAGACTTGATTGACAGAGAATCTTTTTTTTTAAATAAATATGTATTTACTGAATTATTGGCTAGGATACCCACAATATTTTTCTGGCATATGTGGTGCTGAGGGTCATCCATAGGACCTCACCCTATGCAGGTCCTGTGCTCCACCCCTGAGCCACCTCCCTAGCCTCTGACAGCAATCTCAGAGACATTTTACCATAAAGAATTGGGTATAGGGCCAGGCAGTGAGGTACAAGGTTAAGTGCACACATGACACTGCAAAGACCAAGGTTCAAACCCCTGGTCCCTGTCGTTAAAGTTTGGGGCTCCAGTAGGCCGGGCTAGCTTCACGGCAGTAGACAGAGACTCAGGGACACACGGGCAGAGAAGCTGTATTTCTTTATTCACGAACAACAATTCAAAAACTAACCCGAACCAATCACCACACAGATCTGTCCTGCATCCTTCTCCTCCGGCAGCAGTGGCAAGAACTCTGGAAGTCTGTAGGGGCAGGGTGCCGGGAGAAGGGGGCACGCAAAACTAGCAGGGGCCAAACCACAATATCCCAGAGATGGAAGGGGCGAGACCAAATGAATGTGAAGCATAGCAACAATTCCCCCTTTTCTTTTTAACTAAATGACCATAGTATCAGGGGTGTGGGGTGAACAGAAGCCTATATCATACAGGCATTTTTAAAAAAGAAACTGGCACAAACATGGAGGAACATGTAAGCGAGCAACAAGAACCAGTGTGCTGCAAGGGAAGGCCTGAGGGGGACCTTTTTTTGCCTCTGGGGGGCGTTACTTGACTCAACAGGCATTTTCTAGCATGGGGGAGGTTAAGGCCTAGAGTCTCAAGGCAGCTGGCTGCAGTCAGTCTTTGAGAAACCCAGCAGCATAAAGGGAAGCCTGGCCAGCATCCTGATGGCATCTGGAACCTGGTGACTGAAAAGAGAGTTAACATACGAAGCCAAACAAATTGTTGAGCAATCATGGACCCAAAGCTTGGAATAGTGGATAGGAAGTGTTAGGGAGGTACTCACTGCAAACTCCAGTGTACTTAGGCTTTCAGGTATATATTTTGCAGTAGTTTATAGAAACGTGTGAAGATATGCTCTCTCTCACAGAAACTGGTGTATATCTATGTTTTGGGACTTTGTTAGAAAGTGAACCACCTGAGATGAAATTAGAGTATACTATGAAAGGAAAGGTCTCACCTGAGTAATGAAGCTGAAGGGTTGTCATTCCACATGTGAAGTCTCTGGACACAGTCTGAAGTGAAGCATGTTGAGGTGGCAATTGTTGCATTGGTTAGGATGTGATCAGCGAATACAATATTATTTGATATGGATTGGGAGAGGCATACGGGAAAGTGGGCCCTATCCAAGGGTTCCAGGACTGGGGGAAGTAGGGGCTCTATAGCGGAGATGTGAGGTTCCTGATGTCATTTTAAACACGAATTTAGATCTGTACTGTCTTAGCCGTTTGGGGAGTGCATTGTCTAGTGGTGGCCTCTTGTGCAACTTCAGCTCCAGGAATTGTAGGTTGCGATCTCTGGATGAATCTCTGTGTATTCTAGCTCGTCTGCCTTCAGACCCGAGTTAGGGATTTCGGCCAGGGTGCCCAGTTTCGGCAAGGAACCCACGGTCTCCAGGTCATCCAGGATCTGCCCAGACTTCATAGCAGGAGAGCCAGTGGGCTGGCCATGCAGAAGGCGTGGGTCGAGGTGCCCCATGGTGGTGGCCAGGGTAGGCTGTAGCCCTGTCCGCCATGTCTGCTGCCCTGCTCCTGGCGGCCAAGAATCATGGAGGGAGCCTGCGTCCAATGCCCTGTGCCAGGTGGCGGCTAGCTGGCTCTTGCATGCAGGCTTTGGGCAGAAACCACAGAGTGGCACAGAACAAAATGTTCCAGAAACAGAGAAACAGTCTTGTGAAGAAAGGGCAGAGGCCTTTGGAAACCTCTTCACAAGTAGAAAAGAAGGCCATTGTAGATAGGTAGGCAAAGTCTTCACTTATCTGGGGGGATGCACAGGTCAGGTCCACATGGGCACCATTTGTCGTTAGAATTCACGGCTCTAGTAGGCCAGGCTAGCTTCGCAGCGGTAGACATAGACTCAAGGACACACAGCTGGGCAGAGAAGCTGTATTTCTTTATTCATGAACAACGATTCAAAAACTAATCCAAACCAATCACCACACAGATCTGTCCTGCATCCTTCTCCTCCGGCGGCAGCGGCAAGAACTCTGGAAGGGGCAAGGGGTGGGGAGAAGGGGGCACGCAAAACTAGCAGGGGCCCAACCACAGAGACGGGGGGGGGGGGTGAGACCAAACCAATGTGAAGTATAGCAACAGGTCCCCACCTATAGGAGGAATGCTTCACAAGTGGTAAAGCAAGACTGCAGATGTCTCTCTGTCTCTCTCCCTCTCTCCATCTCCCTCTTTTTTAAAAACAATTTATTTTTTAAATAATTATTTATTTTTCTTTTTCTTCCCCTTGATTTATTTTATTGTTGTTGTAGTTACCATTGTTGTTATTGATGTAGTCATTGTTGGATAAGACAGAGAAAAATGGAGAGAGGAGGAGAATACAGAGAAGGGGAGAGAAAGACAGACACCTGCAGACGTGCTTCACCACTTGTGAAGCAAAACCCCTGCAGATGAGTAACCAGGGGCTGGAACCAGGAAACTTACCCTAATCCTTACAATTCGCTCCACATGTGCTTAACCTGTTGCTGCGCTACCACCTATCCCCAAAACAATTTCTTTTTAATTTTTTTCATATTATTGGACAAAGACAGCCAGAAATAGTGAAGGGAGGGGTAGGTATAGAGGGCAAGAGACAGAGACACACCTGCTGCCCTGCTTCACCACTCACAAAGCTTCCTCCCTTGTAGATGGGCACCAGGAGCTTGAACTATGTCCTTGCATATTGTAATGTGTGCACATAACCAGGTGTGCCACTGCCTGGCCAGTATCTACTTTCTTGTTAATTAAACAGAGAGAGAGAGAAAGAGAGAGAAGCAGAGTATCACTGGTACATGGTATGCTGGCATCTGAACTCAGGATCTGATGTTTGAAAGTTCAAGACATTGAAAGTTCAAGATATTATCCACTGCACTATTTTCCAGATCTCAGAACAAGGGAGTAGGGATCACAGGCAGAAATTCTGTGTCTTAACTAGATCAAATAAAAGGTGATCAAAATACACTAAATGTGTCGCACATATATCTGTAAGGTTGTAAGTAGCTAGAACATCAGCTATAACAGTGGTGGTGATGTTAAGCACTGAGAACAGTTATAGAGGCTGCAGTAGTAACCTAAGAGCTGACCAGAGCCAGGCCTGATTCTGACACTTTAGCAGGCATTGTTTTTTTCTTTGTTTGTTTGTTTGTTTGTTTGTTTTGTTTTTGTTTTTTGCCTCCAGGATTATTGATGGGGCTTGCTACCTGCACTACGAATCCACTGCTCCTGGAGGTCATTTTACCTCCCTTTTTTGCCCTTGTTGTTATAGTTGTTGTTGTTGGACAGGACAGAGAGAAATCAATCAAGAGAGAAGGGGGAGAGAAAGATAGACACCTGCAGACCTGCAGACCTGCTTCATCACTTATGAAGCAACCCCCTGAAGCATCATATTTTATTTTTTCCAGTCAGAATTAGAGATGGAGTCTATTGTGTACATGATAACTACAAAGCTCTTGAGAACCTTTTCCCCCCCTTTTAGCAGTCTTTATTTTTTCAATTTTTTCCTTTCAGTCTGTGGAGAGTGAGACCCAAAGAAAAAGAAACATAGTGGATAAACAGGAGACAATTGCAGTACTGCTCCACTGTTCAGGAAGCTTCTGTGTCTGAAGAGAAGACAGAACTTTAATCCTGAGCCTTGAGCATGGTTCCGTGGGCACTTAATGTCCCCTTAATACATTAGTTTGTTTGTTTGTTTGTTTTACTTTTGAGGGATCAGGGTGAATAGTGGTTTATAGTATACTTGTTAAGACATAGATGCAATTTCTTATTTTTCCCATTATCTTTATAATTTTTCCCATTATTTTTATTGGCTAGAGACACAGTCAGAAATTGAGAGGGAAGGGAAATATAGAGAGGGAGAGACAGAGAGACACCTTCAGCTCTGCTTTACCATTTGTGAAGCTTTTCCCCTGCATGTGGGGACAAGGAGCTCGAGCCTGGGCCCTTGTACGTTGGATCATGTGCACTCAACCAGGTGCAACACCACCTGGTCCCCAATTTTTTATTGTTGTTGTTGTTATTATTATTACCACCAGGTTATAGTGCTCAGTGCTAGCACAGCAAATCCAATATTCCTGATGGCCATTTTTTATTGGGAAACTAATATTTTACATTCAACAGTAAATACAATAGTTTGTACATGTGTGACATTTCCCAGTTTTCCATATAACAATATCACCTCCACTAGGTCCTCTGTCATCCTTTTTGGACCTGTACTCAATTTCCTTGAATAGTGACTCATAATTTTCAGTATACAAGTCTTTCACTTCTTTGGTTAGGTTTACACCTCATTTTTTCCCATTTTATTGGATAAGACAGAGAAATTGAGAAAGGAGGGAGAGGTAGAGAGGGAGAGAGACAGAGAGACACCTGCATACCTGCTCCACTGCTCGTGAAGCTTCCCCACTGAAGGGCTCCATCCTGTGTCCTTGCACACGATAGCATGTGCATTTAACTAGGTGCACCACTGCCAGACCCCCTAATTTCTCTTCTTCCTATGATGAATACTTTCAGTCCCCCCACTTATATCCTTCTACATTGTATATTTCAAACCCAAATAATTCTTTGTGTTTCTTTCATCATGAATGGATTCCAGAAGAAACTTATTGGGCCGGGGGTGGGGGGGAAGGTAAATTCATGTCATAAGGCTAGATATTTAATAGGTGTAGCTATTCAGGGAACCCAGTCATAGAGCTCTTGTGACAGTGTTCCCATAATGAGGCCACCACCACCACTACCACTCCCATTGTACTTTCAGATAGTCCCACTTGTCTGTTTAGCTCTGCCAAGATCTTTCCCCAATAAATCACATGACAGAACACACATTCTCTTAGCATGTCAATATTAGGCTTTGTCCCTGTTAAAGAGGAATCATTGGTCTGATGTAAACTTTAAAACATATATATATATATATAAATCTTTACTAGAGATTTTTTGAAAGTTTATAAGATAATAGCTCCACCCACTTTTCACAACCATAGTTGCATTTTTCTTTTCCCTGGCTGAGAAAGGGGTTTCAAATTCCATACTTTCACCATTACTTCCACTAGGGCCATTTTTTTTTTATCTTCATACTGAGCAGGAAACATTGAAATGACACTTGGATCCTGAGCAGCAAATATCAGGGATTTTTGGAATGCCTATTATGAGAAGAAAGACTATTATTTTCATTTAAAAGTTGAGATGGTTTGTGCCTCTTGTGACTGTTCTTAATTGAAAGATGTTTGTAGGTTACCTTGCAAGGGTCAAACTCAAGTTATTTGAGGTCTAGAGTTCAAATTTTCTTTTGGACAGGACTCTGTGCCTTTGAAGTAGGATGTTTGCTTGAAGCATGGAGCAGAGTTTCAAAGGTATGGAAAATAACTCCCCATCCACTCATTGGCTCATCTCCATTCCAGAGAAGACAGGAAAGTGTGTCCTGGAAGGAGGGAGGCCATCAGTGAGAAAGTGTTGTGGGAGTTAGAGGAATGTGACTTTCTTCACCATATGATATGAGAGTGCCTCAATCTTTTTAATAAATGATGCAGCTGCAGTGTTGAAATGTGTCTTCCCATAAGGCTAGCTACGGAATCCATCCCTGTCCCTAGACCAAAACTTTCCAACCCGAAACTTCCAGATACCCTATCACATTGATCCCTGGCTCCCCCACCCTAATTTAGATGAGTAGCATCTTGGAGTAACCAAAGAGCCCAAAAAAGTCATTTGGGAGAGTATATGAGCATCCTGTTCCATTTAGTAATATTTTTCACATCGATGTTCTAATTGACTGTGTGTACCACTGCTGGAAAAAAGAAAAGTGGGTAGTAGTGTGCAAATAGGAATTCCTCCTCTTGTTTTTAGAAATGATAAGCTTATTAACATTAACAAAACAATCCTTTCATAAGACAGTGAGGGAAAACTCAACTCACCTTCTTTGTTCTCTTTTGGATGTAAGCTCAAGTCAACTATTTTGAACACAGATAAGTGAGTCGAATATAAAATTAAATGTGTTTTTCTCTTCCATGGCTTATTTTACTCTTTTATTTTGTTGACTAGCCACTTTGATATCTGCTATTACCTCCTACCTCCTGCTCCACACATTCTCTGATATTTCCTGCTAGAACTTGCCTTTCACTTGGCTAGTCAATTTTTCTTCTCTCTATGCTCAATTCTCTCCCCTTTTAATGCCATATTTTAATTTTTTATTTTTGTTGTAGTTATTAGTGTTGTTATTGATGTCATCATTGTTGGATAGGACAGAGAAAAAAGGGAGAGAGGAGGGAGAGAAAGATAGACACCCGCAGACCTGCTTCACCACTAATGAAGTGACTCCCCTGCAGGTGGGAAGCCAGAGGCTCAATTTCTGGCTGTCTCTATCCAATAAATAATAATAATAACAATAGTAAATTTTAAAAAATAAATGGGAGTGTTAGGGTGGGGGATGGGAAGAGAGACAGAGCACAGCATCAATGGCAGAAAAGTCCTATGACATCTCATCTTCTCTGCCTGCCTCTCTCACCATCAAAAACAATGAAAAAAATAAAAGGACCCCTCTTGGTGATGCAACACACATACATATAGATTCTTTCATTCTCTGGATTTTTATTTATAAGAGCATATTTTGTTTAATAATGAGTTTTCTTTTGTTCATTTATTCATTTATTTTGGGGGTTTCAGTTGTTTTGTCTTTTTTATATAGTTTTATTAGTAATTTAATAATGATGAATAAGATTGTAGGATAACAGGGATACAATTACACACAGTTCCCAACACCAGAGCTCCAGATCCTATCATATCCATTGGAAGCTTTTCTATTCTTTATCCCTCTGGGAGTATGAAGTTTATTTCTTTATAGGGTGCAGATGGTGGGAGGTCTGGCTGCTGTCATTGCTTCTCCACTGAATATAGATGTTTTTAATTCTTCTTTTAAATTTTAGTTTACTGGATAGAGTCAACCAAAATAGAGTAGGAGACAAGAGAGAGAGAAGGAGAGAGAGAAAGGGATATACCTGCTGCCCTGCTTCTCCATTCCAGAAGCTTTCCCCTTGCAGGTGGGGACCAGGGGCTCGAACCTAGGTCCCTGCACATTGTTAACAGATACACTCAAGCAGGTGCACCACTGCCCCGACCTTTAATGAGTTTTCTCATGAGGAGTCTCTTCTCTGCACACACACTAAAATGTTGATTCCATGGGACTTGAATGCATATGCTTCCATGTCATCCAAGTACCCTCTTCCTAGCACATAGTAGGAGTTACTATTACCTATTATATTAACACACAGTGCTGAATTTGGAATGACTGGGTTCATGATTTTCCTCAAGAAGATGGAAGATTTCACTGCGTGAGTTATTTTCAAACTGTGGGTCTGATTTAGCCTGATGAATGTAAATTTAAATTTGAGATAAAAACCAACTTGTTCCTGTTCCTCCTTCCTCCTGCACCGCTGAGGTGGAAGGGCTGAGTCACTCCTCTCCCAGCCTCAGCTGGCTCATTTGTTATTAACTCTGCTAATAACAGAACTCATAGCTCAGGATTCTGAGAGGATTAAACAAGACAGAACAGGTAAAGCCTTTTATCTTAATGCCTCAGACTGGCGACATCTCAATGAGCGCTACTATTAGCAGTGACCATATGTGCTCTCATTAGTCATAATCCCAGAAGGAGAAAGGGCAAGTGCCTCTGTCAGACTGTTCTTCTCATCTACTCATGGACATCATGCAAGGTGCTGTCAGAGGACAGTTTAGGGAAAGCAGCACCCACCCCTCTGCAGCCTGCAGGAAGCCAGGAGAAGGGGCCAGAGGAAGCCCCAGTGTGTCTTTATCTCCTACCCCAGTCTCTCTCTCCCTCTCCCTGTCTCTCTCTCTATCTCTCTCTATACACACACACACACACACACACACACACACACACACACACATATATATATATATATATATATACATATACATATATATATATCCTCCCCCGCCTCTCTCTCCCTGACTGCAAACAGCCATAACATGCAGATGGAAGCACCTAAAAACAACAGTTGAGGCATATTCCCTGAGAGCCCTGCCCTTTCTCTGAGAGAACTATAAAGCTGAGAAGACCAGAGCACTGGGTCCTTCATCTGCCTCTTTCTTGGAGGTCTAAATTCCTACATGGCTGTATTTTCTTCTCCTTTTCTTTTTTTTAAATTTTATTTATTTTTATTTATTTATTCCCTTTTGTTGCCCTTGATGTTTCATTATTGTAGTTGTTATTTGATGTCGTCGTTGTTGGATAGGATAGAGAGAAATGAAGAGAGGAGGGGAAGACAGAGGGGGCAGAGAAAGACAGACACCTGCAGACCTGCTTCACCTCCTGTGAAACTACTCCTCTGCAGATGGGGAGCTGAGGGCTCGAATCTGGAACGTTAGGCTGGTCCTTGTGCTTTGGCGCCACCTGCACCTAACCCCCTGCGCTACCGCCCGACTCCCTCTTCTCCTTTTCTGTCCTTACATTCTCCCAGTAAATGCTCACCTCCCTGGAACATGACTGACTATCTTTGTGATTCTTCCACATGGGAGGAAGGCCGGGCAGTAGTGCAGCAGGTTAAGTGCACATGGCAATGTGCAAGGACCCAGGTTTGAGTGCCAAGTCGTCATCTGCAGGGGGAAAGCTTTGCAAGTGGTGAAGCAGTTCTGCAGGTGTCTCAATGTCTCTCTCCCTCTCTATCACTCCTTCCCCTCCCTCAATTTCTGGATGTCTCTATCCAATAAATAAATACAGATAATAACAATTAAAAAAAACAAAAGACACCATGGTTGCGAACTGGGGAAGGGCCCCAGCCAGCTGACTCCTTCTCCCTTTGCAGTACCACCTATATAAATGTGAATAAGCACACTAGCCTTTTAGAACTCACCAGTGAGTGCAAGACAAAGCAACTGACACCAGCACATAAGAACAGAGCATATGCCTTTTGGCTGAGAGAAGACAGACCCAAGTTGTCATAGGTGGTGGGAAGGGGAAGCAGAAAAATATTACACTGAACTAAGAGCCCAAGATATCATCCAGGAGAAAGGTAACTGGTGGGACAGTGGAGGGCAGTAGGCTTAGACAGTTTCTGAAAGAAATGCAGGACACAGTGGGGTTTACATGACAAGGGCTATGAGCCTATTTCACAGAGAAACTGAGAGTAAGAGGGTGAGGAGCACATGAGTCATTGAAAGAGCCAAGATGCAAAACCAAAGACCAGCTTTTTTTTTTTTTTTCAACCTTCAGGGTTATCACTGTGGCTCTGTACCTGTACTAAGAATCCACTACTCCTGGTGGCCATCTTTTTTCCATTGTTGTTGTTGTTGCTGTCATTATTGTTGGATAGAAGAGAGAGAAGTTGAGAGAGGAGGAAAAGAAAGAGAGACACCTGTAGACCTGCTTCACTGCTTGTGAAGCAACCCCACTGCAGGTGTGGAGCAGGCTCAAACCCAGATTCTTGTATAGGTTCTTATAACTAGTACTATGTGTACTTAACCAGGTGTAGCACTGCCCAGTGCCACAAAGCCAGCCTTTCATTTTCCAAGCTCTGCCCAGAGTTAAACATGCAACCTCCATGTTCATGGAAGTGAACAAAACATAATTTCCCAAAAGGGAAAAAATGTTTTAATGGTCAGCTGGGAAGTTTAATATTATGCATTCTCCAGAGCCTCTAGAGTCAGAGAGTCTCCTGGGAATAGGCCCTAACCCCAAAGCCTCAAAATAACATCCATTAATTGCAAAAAAAAAAAAAAAAAAAAGCAACACTCTGCATCAAAGGTAGACAGAAATTTTCTATATAAACACAGTAATTTAATAAAATTCAAGCACAGTTTTTGAAGCAGATACACATATCTATATATCTGGAAGGGCAATCCATGTCAAAAACTCAGAGGACTACACCCCAGAACTTTGTCTCTAGCCATTTTTTAATAAATATTATTTATTTATTTATTCCCTTTTTTGTCCTTATTGCTTTATTGTTGTTGTTATTGATGTCCTCGTTGTTGGATAGGACAGAGAGAAATGGAGAGAGAAGGGGAAGACAGAGAGAAGGGAAAGAAAGCTAGACACCTGCAGACCTGCTTCACCACCTGTGAAGTGACTCCCCTGCAAGTGGGGAGCCTGGGCTGAAAACTGGATCCTTATGCGGGTCCTTGCACTTTGCACCACCTGAGCTTAACTCGCTGCCCTACCGCCAGACTCCCTGTCTCTAGCTATTTAATACACTCCAGAAAATCAAAAGTGGTGACCAGAATAACAGGATCTGCACATGGGGTGAGTTGAGAACATTTAAACTCTCAGTTCTTAAGACAAAAGTTTAGAAATGGCTGGTACTCAGAAATATGTTGTGATAGAAATAATTCATCTAAATTATCAGCGGACACTGGGGGGAATGTTCAAGTCAGGTTGATATTCAAAGTTACTTGACATGAGAGTCTATCTGGTAAAATTGTGGTTCCCCGGGGCTGGAGAGTTGGAGGATTAAGAAAATATTGAAACCAAGGGGAGATAGCCTAGACATTCCTACCTGAAGCACCAGAGGTCCTACTTTCAATCCCTGGCACAACCATAAACCAGAAGTGGGCAGTCCTCTGGTTAAAAGAGAGAGGGAGGCAGTTGGGTGGTAGAGTAGCAGGTTTAGCTCACATGGCACAAAGCGCAAGGACCAGCTTAAGGATCCCTATTCGAGCCCCTGGCTCGCCACCTGCAAGGGAGTCACTTCACAAGTCATGAAGCAGGTATACAGGTGTCTTATCTTTCTGTCCTCCTGTCCTCCTCTCTCCATTTCTCTCTGTCCTATCTACTAAAAATGACATCAATAACCACAACAATGAAAAACAACAAGGGCAACAAAGGGGAAATAAATAAATATAAAAAATGAGAGAGGAAATATTTTTATTGGTGATTTAATAATGATCCACAAGATTTCAGGATAAGAGGGGTACAATTACAAACAATTCCCATCACCAGAGTTCTGTATCCTCTCCCCTACCTTGAAAGCTTTCCTGTTCTTTATCCGTCTGGGAGCATGGTCCCAGGATCATTATAGGGTGCAGAATCTGGTGGAAAGTCTGGCTTCTGTAATTGCTTCTCAGGGGGAGATGGGCTTTGGCAGGTCAATCCATACTCCCAGCCTGTTTCTATCTTTCCCTAGTGAGGTAGAGCTCTAGAGAAGTAGAGTTCCAGGACACATTCATGAATTCCAATGTGCTTTGTGAGTTAATTGTACAGTGGCAGGTGATATTTATGTTAGAATTAAAATCAAAGCCAACAAGTCACTCTGGGAACTACACCATGTTCACAACTGCTGCATTTATGATTGTGATTTTTTCCATAACTATTAACCTTCCAACAAGACCAGCTCTTTGACATTTCTTAAGAACTCCCATGCAATTTGATGAGCTGCACCAAGGTAAAGGACTCTGGGTAGGATGGGGGTAGGAATGTTTAGGTCCTGGAGCATATTGCTATATTGATAAAGGAATTATCACTGGATCTAAGTGTTGAGAACAGAGTGCACATTGCATCCTACAACATTCTTGCAAGCGTGAAATTTCTGGCAAGATACTGGTCTTAGTATTTTGTAAGGTCATAAAAGATGATATTGTGTCCTCTGGAACAGAGTGGATGGAACTAGAGATGATTATGCTTAGAGAAATAGGTAATGAGATGAAAGAGAGCTACCAGGTGTTTTCACTCATACGTGAACTCTAGAGATCTGATATACATGAATTTGCAACAGAAAGAAATAGAGAAAGAAGGAAAGAAAGAGAGAGAGAAAAGGAAGGAAAGAAAAGAAAAGAGAAGAAAAAAGAAAAGAAGCACAAAGAAAAGGAAAAAGGAAAGAAAAGAAGAGAAAAGAAAAAAGATCCAGAAACAAGCCAACTGTTTCTAAGACTTGTGAGGACTACAGTGGTCATCGTTGGGAGATGGGTGTGTGGGGATATAGAATGTTGGTAGTGGATGTGGTACAGAGCTGTACATAGTAATCTGGAAATATGCTGTTAATCACAAATTAACTACAAATTTAAACACAAATACATATTGCAAGGATACTCTATATACAATTAGTCTTGTCAGTTTGCATACACAAAGTTGCTATTACATGTGTGTGAAAGGTTTAGAGAATTTCTTTTTAAGTCTTTACTATCCCAAAGAGATAAACAATAAAAACAGAGGGAATTAAAAAATAGCATTAAAATGTGGTCAATTATGCTTTTTTTAAAAAAAAATTAATGTATTCTGGGGCTGAGAGTTAGCTCACTCAGTTGCATGTATCATGGGAGAATCATGATACAAAGAAGGGATCCTCAGATGGTGGAACCATGCAATGGTGTCTCTCTGTCTCTCTTGTTCTGTGTATCTCTGTATCACTGTTTTTCTCTCACTCTGAATTGCAAGGAATGAAAAAGATCCTGGAAGCAGTGAGATGGTATATATGTGAAGCCCCAGTACTACAAATACATATGAAAATAATGCTATCTTTAAAACAAAAAAGAATAGTTTCTGGTTGTTCATTTGTTTTTCATCACTGGGGCTGCACTCTTTGGCTTATTTTTTTTTTCATATTAAGAGACATAGTGAGAGAACCACAAAGAGACAGGTAACACAGCATGAAGCTTCCTTCAGTGTGGTGGGTGCTGAGTTGGAACCTGGGTTGTCCCCCATGGCAACACAAGCAAACTATCCAATGAGCTTTCTTTAAACACTTTCAGAGAGCTTTCTGAAGGACATAATTCAGTTCTTACTTAGTGATATTCATAGCAGTTACTATGTCTCAGAAAACTAACCATTCACACATGAATAATAAAAAGTGTGCCTGTGATAAAAGCTAAGTAAAATAACACTCAGTTTTTTTAAAAGTCATGATCAGTGACTGATCACAATCAAATATCCATAGTATAAAATCCACTGAAAGAAGTCAATGGTGGAAGAGCTCTCTGCTAAACACAGGGATTCAAGACCATAGCCTGAAAATACTAGAAATAAGTAACATGGGTCAGGGTGCTTAAGTCAACTATTTTGGACACAGCTAAGTGAGTCAAATATAAAATTAAATGGGTTTTTCTCTTCCATGGCTTCTTTTAAATTTTACTTTATTGGATACAGACAGCCAGAAATAGAGTAAGGGACAAGAGAGAGGAGAGAGAGAGAGAGAGAAAGGGATATACCTGCTGCCCTGATTCTCCACTCCAGAAGCTTTCCCCTTGCAGATGGGAACCAGGGGCTCGAACCTAGGTCCTTGCACATTGTTAACAGATGCACTCAACCAGGTGCACCACTGCCTGACCCTTAATGAGTTTTCTCATGTGGATTCTCTTCTCTGCACACACACTAAATTGTTGATTCCATGGGACTTGCATGCATATGCTTCCTTGTCATCCAGGTGCCCAGTTCCTAGCACATAGTAGGACTTACTATTTCCTATTATATTAACACAGAGTGCTGAATTTGGAATGACTGGGTTCATGATTTTTCCCAAGAAGACAGAAGATTTCACCACCTGAGTTCTCTTCAAACTGTGGCTCTGATTCAGCCTGATGAATGAAACCTTAAATTTGAGATAAAAACTGACTTGTTCCTATTCCTCCTTTCTCCTGCACCACTGAGGTGGAAGGGGCTGAGTCACTTCTCTCCCAGCCTCAGCTGGCTCGTTTGTTATTAGCTCTGCTAATAACAGAACTCATAGCTCAGGATTCTGAGAGGATTAAACAAGACAAACAGGTAAAGCCTTTTATCTTAATGCCTCAGACTGGCAATGAACACTATATTAGCAGTGACAGTATGTGCTCTCATTAGTCATAATCCCAGAAGGAGAAAGGGCAGGTGCCTCTTTCAGACTGTTATTCTCATCTATTCATGGACATAATGCAAGGTGCTGTCAGAGGACAGTTTAGGGAAAGCAGCACCCTCCCCTCTGCAGCCTGCAGGAAGCCAGGAGTAGGGGCCAGAGGAAGCCCTAGTGTGTCTTCATCTCCTGCCCTGTGGGACTATGTGAAAGCTTGGTAGAGCTTAGGGGATCTCTCCCATCCTTGGGTGGAGGTCTGGAAAGACACCCCACTTGTTAGCCTCTCTCCTTATAGAGATGAGCCAAGAGGGAAATGTCTCCCAGACTCAGTTACTCCCTGTTAGTCTCTCAAGTTCACAGAAAGTCTACAAGCCTCTCACACTTAGTTCCCCCTGCTAGCAGGCCAAATGGTTGCCTGCATTAGGGTTCACTCAAAGTTCACACATCCACTTCACCTTTTGATCATAAAGGAGAGCACACTCTATCATACACCTCACCAACACCAGGCAGTAAGACCCCAAATTCTATTTCCTTGCTATCTGTGATTTACATCAAGTTTTGTTTTTCTTCTTCTCTACCTCACTTTACTAGTTTAACCCCTATGCTTCTCTCAAACACCTTTGGATAATTAACTCACCTGCATCATGGAGACTAATCGTTTTAAACTTTATGTATCTCATCAATTCTTGTCATAGCAGCCCCCTACCATAGGGGCAAGCCGATCTTTGAGAAATCTGTAATCTCTGACATAAGTGAAAAATGTCCTTTGTTTAACTGAGTATAAAGACCAGTATAAAGAAAGAAAAGGAAACAAAGAAAAAAAAGAAAAGAAATGAAAAGAAAAAATCCAGAAGCAAGCCAATTGTTTCTAAGATTTGTGAGGACTACAGTGGTTGCCTTTGGGAGGTGGGAGGGTGGGGATATAGAATGTTGGTGGTAGGTGTGTTACAGAACTATGGTTTTGTTAATTTATCCTTTCTTAAATAAAAATAAATTTAAAAAAATAAAGAAGGACCACAACACCAGAGTTGCCCCAGGTGCTGTGGTATTCCCATGTGGTTCCTAGGCTCAATTTTATTCTGAATTATTTGCTTTATTCAGGAACTCTAATAGTAAATAAAACGTTTTGTAGCTTTAAAAAAGAACTATACATTGTAATCTTGAAATATACTGTTAATCATAAATTAATGACAAATTTAATACAAATACATAGTGCAAGGATACTGTATATAACATCAGTCTTGTCAGTTTGCATACACACAGTTGCTATTAGACATGTTGCTATTAGACAGTTGCTATTAGACATGAAAGGCTTAGAAAATTACTTTAAGTGTTTCCTCACCCAAAGAGATAAGCAATAAAAACACAGGGAATTAAAAAATATCATTAAAATGTGGTCAGTTATGCTTTTTTTTGAAAATTAATATATTCTGGGGTTGGGAGTTATCTCACTTTGTTGCATATATCATGATTATGATACAAAGAAGGGATTCACAGATGGTGGAACCATGCGATGGTGTCTCTGTCTCTCTTGTTCTGGGTATCTCTGTATCACTGTTTTTCTCTCACTCTGAAATGCAAGGAGTGAAAAAGATCCTGGAAGCAGTGAGATGGTATATATGTGAAGCTCCAGTACTACAAATACGTATGAAAATAATGCTATCGGAGGGTTCCCGGAAGATGGCGGACTGAGAAGCTGCTAGTGGCTTGAGCTCTGATCACATCTTCTGGAACCTGTAGGATTTCTGCCTTTAGTAGGCCAGTCAATAAGGGGTCCTAGTGGTGACACCAAGGAGGTGACCATAACTTAATTTGGGTTAAGAATTAGAGTAAAGGTGGCGTGGACTAGCGGGCAGGCTGCTCCAGACTTCCCAGGTGGCGGCGGGCAAGGCGGGTGCGCCATGCACTGTCCTAGGCCCGGGAAGGTGGCTCCTCGGCTGGTTGCAGAGCGCTGCTGGGCAGCCGGCAGAGGACTGGGAGGAAGCACTGTAGCTCGGGGGCTTTCTCTTGGGAGTCTCCGGGGACCACCGCGACCCTGAGGGCGGATCCGAGGACATCTTGAGTACAGCTCTCATTGGATCAAAAGGACTTGGAGCTAGTTTTCATTTTTGAGAAATCCTTTAAAAAAGCTTGGAGGGGGGGTTCCCAGAAGATGGTGGACTGAGAAGCTGCTAGTGGCTGAGCTCTGACCACATCTCCTGGAAACAGTAGGATTTTCTGCCTTTAGCAGGCCAGCCAATAAGGGGTCCTAGCGGTGACACCAAGGAGGTGACTATAACTTAATTTGGGTTAAGAATTAGATTAGGGAAAAAAGGGGGGAAAATTTTTTTCTTCCTTTTAATTTTCAAGCATACCTCCTTCCCACCCCCCCCCCATAAGCAGTCCCTGGGGACCAACTCCTAGCAGGATCACCCGCACCACCAAACAGTGTGCTTTTTTGAATTCACTGATACACATTTGGGAATTTCCTTTCACTGCTCTTTAATTACAGCTCTTTTTCTGATCTTTTCCCTTTTCTCTCTCTTGTCTCTCTCTCTCTCTCTCTTATAAATCATATCATACACTTCTTCCTTCTTCTTGGCCTTTCTGAATTTGTGAATTATTTTGGGGAAGAAATCTCAGAGTGGACTTTCTATGTGTCTATCTCTGCTCTAGTTCCCTTTCCCCTCTTGTCACCCCTAGAATATACAGTGGATAGTAGATTTGCATAACGGTCTATTCTTGCTATCCATTCTTTCTTTTCTCTTTCTTCACTGGGATTTGGTTACTATTTTTTCACAGACTGGAGAAATTGTTTGGCTAACTGGTAACGATTAAACTACTTCAATACTTGTTTCAGTTGCTACTGTAATTCCTGAGGTTGGTGAGTGCAATTGTCATAAAGGTATTTAGTACAGTGTTACTTGTACTCAAGACACAACAACTGAGGAACAACAGAGCATTAAAAAAAAAGAAACACATAAATCAAAAAAAATGGGAAGATCAAAAACATGCAGAAGAATGAAATTGAACCACTTTATCTCACCAGAAAGAAAAATCAACTCCAAATGGATCAAAGACCTAGATGTCAGACCAGAAACAATCAAATACTTAGAGGAAAACGTTGGTAAAACACTTTCCCACCTACACCTCAAGGACATCTTTGATGAATCAAACCCAATGGCAAGGAAGACTAAAGCAGAAACAAACCAATGGGACTACATCAAATTGAAAAGCTTCTGCACATCCAAAGAAACTATTAAACAAACAGAGAGACCCCTCACAGAATAGGAGAAGATTTTCACGTGCCATACATCAGACAAGAAACTAATCACCAAGATATATAAAGAGCTCAGTAAACTTAGCACCAAAAAAGCAAATAACCCTATCCAAACATGGGCAGAGGATATGAACAAAACATTCACTACAGAGGAGATCCAAAAGGCTAACAAACATATGAAAAACTGCTCTAGGTCACTGATTGTCAGAGAAATGCAAATTAAAACAACACTAAGATACCACCTCACTCCTGTAAGAATGGCATACATCAAAAAAGGACAGCAGCAACAAATGCTGGAAGGATGTGGGGACAGAGGAACCCTTTTACATTGCTGGTGGGAATGTAAATTGGTACAGCCTCTGTGGAGAGCAGTCTGGAAAACTCTCACAAGGCTAGACATGGACCTTCCATGTGATCCAGTAATTCCTCTCCTGGGCTTATACTCCAAGGACTCCATAACACCCAACCAAAAAGAGGTGTGTACTCCTATGTTCATAGCTGCACAATTCATAATAGCTAAAACCTGGAAGCAACCCAGGTGCCCAACAACAGATGCATGGCTGAGAAAGCTGTGGTATATATACACAATGGAATACTATGTAGCTATCAAGAACAATGAACCCATCTTGGACAGAGCTAGAAGGAATTACGTTAAGTGAGCTAAGTCAGAAAGATAAAGATGAGTATGGGATGATCCCACTCATCAACAGAAGTTGACTAAGAAGATCTGAAAGGGAATATAAAAGCAGGACCTGACCAAATTGTAAGTAGTGCACCAAAGTAAAAGCCCTGTGGTGAGGGGTAGACATGCAGCTTCCTGGGCCAGTGGGGGGTGCGAGTGGGTGGGAGGGATGGGTCAAGGTCTTTTGGTGGTGGGAATGGTGTTTATGTACACTCATAGTAAAATGTAGACATATAAATCAGTAGTTAATTAATATGAGAGAGGGAAAATCAATTGTATGTCTCAAAGTTTGTCAAAACACAAACTGAGGGAGTCGGGCTGTAGCGCAGTGGGTTAAGCGCAGGTGGAGCAAAGCACAAGGACCAGTATAAGGATCATGGTTCAAGCCCTGGCTCCCCACCTGCAGGGGAGTCGCTTCACAAGCGGTGAAGCAGATCTGCAGGTGTCTATCTTTCTCTCCCCCTCTCTGTCTTCCCCTCCTTTCTCCATTTCTCTCTGTCCTATCCTACAACAATAATGACAACAATAATAACTACAACAATAAAACAACAAGGGCAACAAAAGGGAATAAATAAAATAAAATATAAAAAAAATATTTATAAAAAAAAAACACAAACTGAATCTTTTTAATATATAGGCTGTGTATTTGATATGTGGACTCTCTCAAGAGCCTAGACCAAGTAGATTAGAAGCATCCAATAGCACAGCTATATACAAGATACTGGATACTGTACAGCAAACCCTAACAAAAGGACTTTTCAAAGTTAACCCAATTACCAATTAATGTGATGATAACATTAACTATCGATTGTCTTTTGGAACCCAAAGACAGCAGGAACCTCACATCTCCACTATAGAGTCCCTACTTCCCCCACTCCTGGAACCCTTGGATAGGGCCCACTTTCCCGTATGCCTCTCCCAATCCATATCAAATAATATTGCATCTGCCGATCACAACCTAACCAACACAACGATTGCCACCTCAACATGCTTCACCTCAGACTGTGTCCAGAGACTTCACGTGTGGAATTACAACCCTTCAGCTTCATTACTCAGGTGAGACCTTTCCTTTTACAGTACACTCTAATGTCATCTCAGGAGGTTCACTTTCTAACAAAGTCCCAAAACCTAGATATACACCAGTTTCTGTGAGAGAGAGCTTATGTTCACATGTATCCATAAACTACTGCAAAATATATACCTGAAAGCAGAAGTACACTAGAGTTTGCAGTGAGTACCTCCCTAACACTTCCTCTCCACTATTCCAAGCTTTGGGTCCATGATTGCTCAACAATTTGTTTGGCTTCGTATGTTAACTCTCTTTTCAATCACCAGGTTCCAGATGCCACCAGGATGCTGGCCAGGCTTCCCTGGATTGAAGACCCCACCAATGTGTCCTGGAGCTCAGCTTCCCCAGAGAAACACCCTACTAGGGAACGAGAGAGGCAGATTGGGAGTATGGACCGACCAGTCAACGCCCATGTTCAGCGGGGAAGCAATTACAGAAGCCAGACTTTCTACCTTCTGCAACCCTCAATGACCCTGGGTCCATGCTCCCAGAGGGATAGAGAATGAGAAAGCTATCAGGGGAGGGGGTGGGTTATGGATATTGGGTGGTGGGAATTATGTGGAGTTGTACCCCTCCTACCCTATGGTTTTGTTAATTAATCCTTTCTTAAATAAAAAAAAATTAAAAGAAAAGAAAAGAATGCTATCTTTAAAACAAAAAAGAATAGTTTCTGGTTGTTCATTTGTTTTGTTTTTCATCACTGGGGTTGCACTCCTTTGGCTGATTTTTTTTCATATTAAGAGACATAGTGAGAGAACCACACAGAGAAAGGTTACACAGCATGAAGCTTCCTTCAGTGTGGTGGGTGCTGAGTTGGAACCTGGGTTGTCCACTATGGCAACACAAGCAAACTATCCAATGAGCTTTCTTTAAACACTTTCAGAGAGCTTTCTGAAGGACATAATTCAGTTCTTTCTTAGTGATATTTATAGCAGTTAATATGTCTCAGAAAACTAACCATTCACTCATGAATAATCAAAAGTGTGCCTGTGATGAAAGCTAAGTAAAATGACACTCAGTATTTAAAAAAAAAATCATGATCAGTGACTGATCACAATAAAATTTTCATAGTAGGAAATCTACTGGAAGAAGACAATGCTGGCAGGGCTCTCTACTACACACAGGGATTCAGGACCATAGCCTAAAAATGCTGGAAATAAGTAACAAGGGTAAGTGAATCTCCATAACATCAGAATCTCTATATTTTTTTTAGAAAACAAATAATAGAGATTAAGTTACTTGTGTCAAAGAAAAATGGTAAGTTACTGCAATATAAACACTCCCCATGCAATGCTTATATCAGGTTTTTTTTTTCAAAAATCAAAACAATAATAACAATCTTGTTGCATTTTGGGAGGTGGGAGAGAAATCACATACAGTTTGCAAGCGGAAGGTTCTGTCTTTGGATTCCCCAGCACAGCACATGCCAGAGTAGAGTTCTATTTCTCTGTCATATTCATTAGTTAATAAATAAAATAATTTTTAAGTAATCTCTTATATGTCTTCTATTCAGTTTTAATTGGGTGTACTGTATTTATTCTGCCAATTGTAACACCTAGCTTTTAAAGATTCTGAATATCAAGAATTGGTCAAATGGTGAGGAAGAGTGAGAGAGATGTTGGCTTTAACTGAAAGAGAAGAACTTGTTCTGGACATAATGTTCCATCCATCCATTATCCTTGCCCTGGTGCTGTTGGCAGAACATGATGTCTTGAATGTAGCAATTGTTTGGTTGGACATATTGTCTAAATCTGTGGACCAAGGAAGCCACAAGTATATGAATGATCAGCAAATCAGTGTTGGAAAATTCAATGTCCATGAAACATTAGGGATCATGATTTTGTTATTGCCCACATTCTAGATGCTTAGCATTATAGAATGATCTTCAAGTGTAAAGATATAAGAATTAGAGAATTTGAGGAATTCAAAGTATGAAATCATCATGTTTAAAAACTACCCCCATAGGTTAGTGAAAGAGTTCACTTGAAAAGTGCACGTCTTTACCATGTGTGTGACCCAAGTTCAAGCTCAGTCCCCTGCATGTTGAAGAGAACTTTATCAGTGCTGAGATTTATCTCTCTATCTCTCTCGCTCTCTTTCTCTCTCTCCTATCTTTTTATAGAAAGAATGAAAGGGAGGAAAAGTAAATGGAACATTGCACCTGTCTACCTAATTAGGGTCAGAGATAACAGAATTCAACGTAGAAAAGAAAATGAGATTAATGGGAGTCAGGTGGTAATGCAGCAGGTCAAGCTCAAGTGGCACAAAGTGCAAGGAGTGGCATAACAATCACTGTTCCAGCCTCCGGCTCCCCACATGCAGGGGAGTCACTTCACAAGTGGTGAAGCAGGTCTGCAGGTGTCTCTATCTCCCCCTCTGTCTTCCCCTCCTCTCTCCATTTCTCTCTGTCCTATCTAACAATGACAGCATCAATAGCAACAACAATGAAAAACAACAAGGGCAACAAAAGGGAAAATAAATTAATATAAATAAGAGAGAGGGAATCTTTTCATTGGTGATTTAATAATGATTAAAAAGATTTCAGGATACGAGATGTACAATTCCACACAATTCCCATCACCAGAGTTCCATTTCCTCTCCCCTCCCTTGAAAGCTTTCCTGTTCTTTATCCCTCTGGGAGCATAGACCCAGGATCATTATAGGGTTCAGAAGGTGGGAAGTCTGGCTTCTGTAATTGCTTCTCAGCTGGATATGGGCATTGGTAGGTCAATCCATACTCCCAGCCTGTTTCTATCTTTCCCTAGTGAGGTAGAGCTCTAGAGAGCTAGGGTTCCAGGACACATTCCTGAATTCCAACGTGCTTTGTGAGTTAATTGTACAGTGGCAGCTGATATTTATGTTAGAATTAAAATCAAAGCCAACAAGTCACTCTGGTAACTACACCATGTTTAAAATTGCTGCATTTATGGTTTTGATTTTTTTCCCATAACTATTAACCTTCCAACAAGACCAGCTCTTTGACATTTCTTAAGAACTCTCATGCAATTTGATGAGCTGCACCAAGGTAAAGGACTCTGAGTAGGATGGGGGTAGGAATGTTCAGATCCTGGAGCATATTGCTATATTGATGAAGGAATTATCACTAGATCTAAGTGTTGAGAACAGAGTGCACATTGCATCTTACAACAGTCTTGCAAGCGTGAAATTTCTGGCAAGATATTGGTCTTAGTATTTTGCACTCTGTGTCCTCTGGAACAGAGTGAATGGAACTAGAAATGATTATGCTTAGAGAAATAGGTAATGAGATGAAAGAGAGCTACCAGGTGCTTTCACTCATACATGTACTCTAGATCTAATATACATGAATTTGCAAAAGGAAGAAAGAAAGAAAAGAAAAGAAAAGAAGAGGAAAGAAAAAATCCACAAGCAAGCCAACTGTTTCTAAGACTTGAGAGGACTACAGTGGTTATCTTTGGGAGGCAGGAGGGTGGTGGTTGATGTGGTACAGAACTATACATTGCAATCTTGAAATATACTGTTAATCACAAATTAATTACAAATTTACATACAAATACATATTGCAAGGATACTGTATATAGCATTAGTCTTGTCAGTTTGCATACACAGAGTTGCTATGAGACGTGCATGAAAGGTTTAGAGAATTACTTTAAGTGTTTACTACCCCAATGAGATAAACAATAAAAATACAGAGAATTAAAAAAATAGCATTAAAATGTGGTCTATTATTCTTTTTTTGGAAAATTAATGTATTCTGGGGCTGGGAGTTAGCTCATGATACAAAGAAGGGATCCATAGATGGTGGAACCATGCGATGGTGTCTCTCTTGCTCTGTGTATCTCTGCATCACTGTCTTTCTCTCACTCTGAAATACAAGGAGTGAAAAAGATCCTGGAAGCAGTGAGATGGTATATATGTGAAGCCCCAGTACTACAAATACGTATGAAAAGAGCTTGTTCAGGACATAATGTGACATCAATTATCCTTGCCAATGTGCTGTTGGCAGAACACGGTATTTTGAATGTAGCAATCGTTTGTTTGGACATATTGTCTAAATCTATGGCCCAAAGAAGCTGCAAGTATATCAATGACCAGCAAATCAATGTTGGAAAATTCGATGTCCATGAAACATTATTGATGATGATTATATTACTGTCCATAGTGTCACTTGCAGTGGTGGCAGGATGCAGAAAAAGGAGGTTTGGAGCAGAAATGGAGCACAATCCTTTATTTGTGCTGGCACCTCAGAGTTGAGTGAGAGAGCAGCAGTCTGGGACACGTGGAGGTAGCAAAAATGGCCACCTCTCACAGCAACCTTCCCTGTGTCTAATCACTGAAGTGAAAGGTGGGCAAGAGAGTGAGTGGGGGAAGAAGGATGGCTTTTATGGGAATAGCTCTCCCAAGAATGGGAATGGGGAGGAGTAACCATAGCACTCCAGGGTAGGATAATAACTCTCGTGAGAATGGGAAGGGAGAGGAGTAACCATACCACTCCAACTATCATGAGGAATTGACAATGCCCTGAGGGCACAACATGGCAGAACAGGCGCTCCGAGAATATCCCAACTTTTGCAGCAACTAGCAATATCCTGAGGGGACAACGTGGCAGATGTGACTGCATCTGCACAATTTCCCAGCATCTCACCCTTTCCTTATATCTAATGGCCACAGTATAGGAAATTTAGAGTGGAGCAGGCTTAAATGTTTTTAAGGAATGCCATGCTCAGGTAGGATGTTTTTGTGGGGGAGAGATGACTTACATGGCCACCAACCTTGTGAGATTTTTGTGTCCCCCCTGTGCTCAACCCCTCTGTAGAGAGAGAGAGACTTACCTGGAGGGACTCATCTCATAGGTTAAGCTCTGCCAGGCTCCACCATCTCCTCACAATATGTCTACATCTTTCCCTATCTTTGTATCTAGTCATCTCATTAGGATGGGTCAATGTTTGTAAAAGACTCCATCTGTGACAGAGGAATAGTAGTGTAGGGGTGATCAGAAACCTTTTGGGTATAAACCTGAATGATATAACAAAACATCAAGGGACAAGTAGGGAATCACTAAGAGCCAGTGTGATGTCAAGGGAAGGCTTGGTGCCCAAAGGAACGTTCCCTGTCTCTGGGGGGGCAAGGGTTCATAATGAGGGGGCGTTTCCTGCCTCAAAAGGCAAGACCTGTAGATGGGAGGTCATGGCCCGCCAAGCAGAGGGGCTATTTGGCATAGTATAGTCCTCAAGGCAACAGTCTGCAAAAGCCTATGAACTACTCAGGGTCAGTCTTTGAAAAGCCAGCAGCGTGAATGGAAGGAAGCTGCTGTAAAGTTGTGTAAAGTGTCCAAAGGGTAAACCAGGAACTCCAATAGAAGTGTCAGTCCAAAGTAGGCGACTGGGGGAGAAATGGCAGGGGATGAAACTCTGCATGAGGAATGTCAGCCACTGGAATTCCGCTATTCTATACAGAGTGAGCTGGAACCGCCAAAACATGACAGGCAAAGCAGAAGCAGGAAGGGCAGACAGGCAGTAAGAAATTTCTGTCCTTGGAGTCTGTGAATCCGGTTCTTTAGATTGCATCAGGGGACATCTAGGGTTCCAGGGGATGTGCCACTGTAGTCATGTTGTCTAGTGGGTGATGTCAGAGTGTGCAGGGGTTCAGATGGTTCTGCTTCTCGTGGTTAGCAGGGCAACTGATTTGAAATTTTTATAGAAGAAGAGGTTTGGTGCCTTAGCCAACTGAGTATTGGGGGATGTATCTTCTCTATTTATTTATTATTATTTATTTATTTATTTATTTATTTAACTTAATTGAGTCTAGGTGTTTGGTGGGCCTTCTCAACAGCCATTTGTCTTTGGGGATAGTAACAGATGTCCGTGGCATGGGTGATGTTATAAAGGGAAAGATCTTTAAATTGTTGGCTGACAAAGGCAGGCTTAGAGTGGCAAGACGAGATACATCAGTTAAGTGTAGAAGAATATGTAAATGTTGTTAATTCACATAAGTTGTGTATGGAGGAACTTTTTATAGTTTAATACCTTACAATATGGACAGATGATTCTTCATATGAAGGCTTGATAGCTGTAATCACCTACTTGGGAAAAAAACTTATAACAAGTTAGAGGTTTACTATAATTGACAGCTCAATGATTATAATTGGTTTAAGTATATTTATGATTTTGTTTAAAAGTCATCTAATTTGACCTCTTGTAGCAGTCTCTACAGCAGGATCTTCAGACCAATTTTAGTTAATATATATATTTTGATTTTTTAACCATTTTACTTTGGATTATAAACAGACTCAGTTTGTTTAGAGAGTTAACACATGTTAGTGACAATGGTTTTAAGATTTACAGTGCCAGACTGATGCCAGATCTGTTGTGGATTAATTTCCACAAGATAGCTTACAGGGCACTTTTGGGGGCCCTCCAAAAGCGCCCTGTATAGATAATTTGTATTTTAGTTTTAGGGATTTATTGTCACGTTAAATATTTAGACTTTACCTTAAATAGTTAGTTACTTTTAGCAAATTAATTTTACCTTGCCTGGTAGTAATGTAGCTTCACAGTTACACTTTTAACCATTAAGTTAATCTTTACCAAACTTGAAACATACCCATAAACATTTAGTTATAACACACTGGAGGAGAAAAACTTTTGTTATGAAAACATATCATTTTAAAAACAAATTTAGATCCATCTTTACTCACACAGTTTAAGACTAAGCACTTTACATATATACCAAGACTTATATATAAAAAATTAAAAGAGAGAAAAAAAATTGGGGGGAATGTTTCTGGACGTCTCCAGAAACCTTGGCTGCATTCAGCATTTTTATATAAAGTCAATTAAGTTTTAGAGTACTCTGAGCAGATGGGTCATACAAAAAATTTTTGGTCATTCAACACACTCACTTACAAAACACAACTGGTCAGTCATAACTTAAGACATCCAGAGAAGGGGTAGGAGAGAGGGCTCTGTGAGCCAGATTTTCCAGATTCCACCATGTTGTATTATGGATCCAGGGAAGCATCCTGTATCGAGTCCTCTTGTAGTATTTCTTGTTCTTCAGGGATAGCAGTGCCATCATGCGGGTATTGTTGGACATGGCGGGCAGGAACCCAGACAGGTTTGGAGTAATTCTGTGGAAAAACACATGATAAACCCCTCCCCCTGGTCAATAGGGGGTCAGGCCCTTTCCAAATTTTAGCGAGTGGGTCTTTGCATTTGACCTTAATATCTGGGAGGGTAGATGGTGTTTGCCAGTGAAGAATAATAGGAGGTAGGTCCAAGTTATTGTAAATATTAAAAAGATTTAATGTAGTTAAGGCTTTTGCTAGCTGGATATTGGGGGGGTACATTCCTCCTTTATCTTTGTTAGATTGGGCCTTTAGGGTTAGATGGGCCCTCTCAACAATGCCTTGTCCCTGTGGATTAAAGGAATGCCTGTGGTATGAGTAATGTTCCAGAAGGAACAAAAATCTTTAAATTGTTTGCTGGTAAACATAGTCCTATTGTCAGTTTTCAATTGAAGAGGTAAGCCCATTACAACAAACAGGAGAGCATATGGCTTATAAGCTTTTTAGAGCTTTCTCCCATCTGAGCTGTCACCCACATGAATTTAGAAAAGTTATTAATTGAAACAAACACGTATTTTTGTTTGCCAAAGTTTGGTGTGTGGGTGACATCGATTTGCCAAAGAGCATTGGCTTCACCCACCCTGTCCAATGCTTGACATATCATCATCCAATCTGGTTTCCTACGCCTACACTGAACTTCCCTGTTCCAGTCTCTTGGAAACAGAGTTGGCAGTCAGCTGAGGTAAAGAACAAACACCTCATCACAGACCCCTGAAAGCGTCAACCAGGCTTTGACCTAGCACGTTATGATTGGGCCCTCCTCAACCCCTATTGAACAGGCCATGGCCGGTGCACCACTATGTTCCATCACTGGGGAGCAGGAGACGACCTGAACTGCCCCTGTGGCTACAGACAGACTATGACCCACATAGTCAATGACTGCCACCTCTCCAGATTTAAAGGAGGTCTCGAAACTTTACATCAGGCTCAACCTGACGCTGTTGACTGGCTACGGAAGAAGGGCAAACGCTAGAAGAAGAATATTGGATTTTAAGCCTTGGGGGTTAACCCCAAGAGTTTGAATAGCAAGTGTTTTTATGAGACTTGCACAGGAGGAACATGTAAGGATATGTTTCAACTGTGGTAAAGGAACATCAGTAAATCGCGCTCAAAGGCCTTTAAGATTAACATGGGTTAGAGAATGAAAGTCAGCAGGATCATAGACAGAGACTAGGAGAGTTCCTGTGGAGGCAAAGTGGTCAGCTGCAGCATTCTCTTCGGACAGGGAACCAGGAAGAGGGCTGTTGGAATGAAGGTGCTGAACATACGGTGGTTGGGTTTGAGAACAGAGCATAGAGGTGATTTGAATCAAGAGAGGGGAAAGTGGGTTGTCATCAATTCTCACATAAGAATGAGTAAGCCATGGAAGTAAGTTAACAGTATACACACTGTCAGAAAAAAGGTAGAAGGATTCTGGTACAGCTTCTAATGAAGGAAAACAGCATAAAGTTCTTTGTACTGAGGGGAATTTTCAGGAAGCTCAGTAAAGAGAGGTTTAGGGGATTGCTTCTCTGGGTAATATATAAGAGCAGCAGCTCCCTTTATTCCACCATCAGTGAAGACTATAAGAGCAGAGAGGATGGGATCTTGAGAAAAAAGTTTATGTACTAGTAGAGGCAAAAGAGGTAAAGAAGCTATCAATTTATTAGAAGGAAAATGGTTATCTATTTGTCCTGGAATCCCCACGAAGCTTATGGCAAAATGGGAATGGTGGCATATGAGCCACTCTGTATCTGTGAGAGAAAAAGGAAGAATAATTAAATCCAGTTCTTTCCCTAAGACCTGTACAGACCTGTTTCTTCTTTGGCAAACTATGAATGCTAATGAGTCTACCTCAGTGAGGAGTCTTGGAGCTCCACCTACTGGCATGTGAAGCCACTCGAGAAGCCCATGGTTCTGCCACAGTGCCCCCACTACTGTGGGGGTGGAGATAAAGATTAGAAGGTTTACCAGAGAGGAGGGGGAGAATCGAACAAGGTGCATGTCCTAAAGGGCCTGGTTAACCCTTTCCAGTGCCAAGGAGGCCTTGGAGTTAACATATGTTTGAGGAGGGTTGTTTGTTTCCTTTTAACAGGTCAAAAAGTGGTTGGAGGCAGCTAGTAGGCAGATAAAGATACTTCCTAAGCCAATTTAAATTTCCAAGAAAACTTTGTAAAGAAGCAAGAGTAAGCTTAAAAGGGAAAGTAACACTAGGTTTTAAGGGACAAATTTGGATTAGAGAAATCTCTGAACCTAAGAAAGATATTGGAGGAATTAGCTGTATCTTCTCTGGAGCTACATTAAGGCTGCTTTTCTTTAATGCAGGAATGACAAAATCACGTAGGGCACAGAGATCTGTATCTAATTCTCCCCATATTAAGACATCATCCATGTAGTGAAAAACATTAAGGCCCTTATAAATATATGGGAAAAGGGCAGATTTAACAGCCTCTTGACAAATTGTAGGACTACTGGCCAGGCCCTGGGGTAGTACCACCCATTCAAAAAAAAATTCTAGTTTATCCCTAGGCAAAGGCCACTGTTCCACCCAGACAGGCTCATTAGAAAGCCAATCTAAGCAGGGAGTTTGGTTATGAACAGTGGCAGTTAGTATTGGGGGTGCTGATTAGATCTAGTCTTGCAGGAGCGGGTGTTACACTCTGCAGAGGCTTCTGTGGATATCCTAACATCAAGAAATTCCAGAAGATCCTTGCCCAGTAGGTTGGTGCTAATATCAGCTACCAAAGGGTGGAAGTGCTCAGTAGTCCCTTCAGGATCTTCCCACATGAACGAATCTCATGTGAGAAAGGCTTGGGTCAACCCTCCAACTCCATGTAAACGGGGTCCTGGGAGGAGTTCCAAATTCGGGGGAACTTCTGCTTGCCTTAAAATCATCTTTTCTGCCCCGTGTCAATCAAATATTTAAAAGGAATATTGTCAATCCTTACTGTCATAGTAGGGTGACCTCGTTCTAAGACAGGAGTGGTCCACAAAATCTCAGGCCCTGAATTTGTACCATTCAGGGGCATGCCATCTTTATGAAACATGGACCAACAATCTCTCTTCCCATGAAAACCTTTCTGACATCTAGGACAAGGAGTTCGTGGCTCCCTGACTTAAGGCGTGGTTGCCCTAACTGGAGGCGTGGTTGCCCTGACGGGATGCATGGTTGCCCTGACTGGAATTGTGGTTGCCCTGACTGGAGGCATGGTCACAGCTTATCTGGACACTGGTTATGCCAATGCCCTTGGTTACCGCACTGAATGCAGGCCTCGTTTTGATTAATGGGATAACTGCATAAACTTGTGTCATAATGGGTGCCCCATAAGAGCCTGGTCTAAGTTCCTGTGCCACTAAAATTCAATTATCTGGGTGTTGGTGTTTAAGACTGAGACATGCCTGATGGAATTGCGGAATCATGCCATCCCAGACAATAGAACACACGAGGAGAGAGCGGACTTCAGGATTATAAATCTTTCTCTCTAAGGTTAACCTCACCCTGGCAATGAAGTTAGCTAAGGATTCATCAGTTTCTTGGTGAAGGGAGTTAATGGGGACTGAGGCCTCTCCTGTGGATGGGGTTAACCTCTCCCCATGATTGTGTTGCACAGATGTGTACCTGTTCAAAATAACTGACTGGAAACTTGGCTTCTGCCTGCTGAATTCCAGTTTCAAACTCTCCCACTCCAAACAATGCATCAAAGTTCCACTGTAGCTGTTTCTGACTATTTTTCTGGGATTGTTTTGAGCATTCATCACAAAAGCATGCCTCCCATTGCAAGTAGAGGGGGTCTGGGAGTTCAGCAAGAGCTAAGTCCCTGCAATCTCAGGGGGGTATTAAGGAGCTGGAAAAAGCCTTGTATAATGGACTTGGTCCATGGGGCATGGATTCCATCCTCCTTCACTGCCTTTTTGAGTCCTCTGATTTCTCTAGAGGAGTATGGATGCCACACCTGAGCCTTCTGTTTATTGGGGGCCACATTTACCAGGAAGGTGTGGACTTGGTTTGATGATGAGGTATCAGTGGGGGAAGGAGTCATGGAAGTGGAAGCTGCTGGAGAAATGGCTGCCAGAGAAACCGAACACGTGTCTGCCAAAACAGAAGTCTCGGGGCAAAATACAGAAGGCTTAGGGTGACTAAACACTGAGAACATCTTCTGTAACTCTTGTATCTCAGCCTCAAGTTCTCTTAATGATGAGGTATCAGCAGGGGGAGGAATCACAGAAGTGGAAGCTGCTGAAGAAGTGGCTGCCGGAGAAACCAAACATGTGTCTGCCAAAACAGAACTCTAGGGGCAAAATACAGAAGGCTTAGGGTGGCTAAGCACCGAGAACATCTTCTTTAACACTTGTATCTCAGCCTCAAGGTCTCTTAACCTTTTGGCAGGACGCCTTATATTTATCCTGAAAGCTGCAAACATAGCCAAGACAACCCACAGTGCAGCCCCAAGTAGAGCCCCCAGTAGTAAAGCATCTCTGAGATAGAGAGCCTGTCCCATGAGAAAAGAATAAAATGTCTGGGACGCCTCCTTGTAAAGCTGGAAAAATCCCATGGTGGGGGGAAACACGGGGCCACAGAGTCAGACGGTTGCCACTTACCTGTGTCTGGGCAGCTTTTCTGGACCTCAGGCCAGGCCGCCCTGCAGGGCATGAGTGCAGAACACATTGGAATCAGGTGTCGCTTGCAGCAGTGGCGGGATGCAGAAAAAGGAGGTTTAGAGCAAAAGGGAACACAATCCTTTATTTGGGCTGGAACCTCAGAGGTGGGTGAGAGAGCAGCAGTTTGGGCCACGTGGAGGTAGCAAAAATGGCCACCTCGCAGAGCAACCTTCCCTGCATCTAATCACCAAAGTGAAAGGCAGGCAAGAGAGTGAGGGGTGGAAGAAAGAGGGCTTTTATGGGAATAGCTGTCGTGAGAATGAGAAGGGGGAGGTGTAACCATAGCACTCCAACTATCACAGGGAATTGACAATGCCCTGAGGGTACAACATGGCGGAACAGGCTCTCCAAGAATGTCCCAACTCTCAACTAGCAGTAGTCTGAGGGGACAACATGGCAGATGTGACTGCATCTGCACAATTTCCCAGCACCCATAGTCTACATGCTTAGCATTATAGCATGATCTTCAAGTGTAAAGACATGAGAATGAGAGAATTTGAGGAATTCAAAGTTTGAAATCATCATGTTTAAAAACTACCCACCAAGGTTAGTGAAAGAGTTCACTTGAAAAGTGCACTTCTTTACCATATGTGTGTGACCCAAGTTTTAGCTCAGTCCCCTACATGTTGAAGAGAACTTCAGCAGTGCTGAGATATCTTTCTCTCTCTCATTCTCTATCTATCTCTGTATAGAAAGAAAGGGAGGAAGAATGAATGGAACATTGCACATGTCTACCTAATTAGGGTCAGAGATAACATAATTCAAAGTAGAAAAGAACATGAGATTCATGTTACTAGTGCAGTGGGTTAAGTGCAGGTGGCGCAAAGTGCAAGGGCTGTCATAAGGATCCCAGTTCCAGCCCCAGGCTCCCCACCTGCAGGGGAGTCACTTCATAAGCTGGGAAGCAGGTTTGCAGGTGTCTATCTTTCTATCCCCCTCTTTGTCTCCCCCTCCTCTCTCCATTTCTCTCTGTCCTATCCAACAATGACAACATCAATAATAACTACAACAATAAAACAAAGGCAACAAAGGGGAATTAATTAATTTTTAAAAGATGAGATTCATTATTAGCATATATTTATAAAAATTGATGCAGAATGATTTGTCTTCCAGCTATGACACAATATCAAAGACATAATGTGATCATAAATGTAAGATTATAACCAAGTGACCCTGTACAGGAAGAAAGGATATTAAACTAGTAGAATTATATGCTTATATAAATACTTAGATAGGAGTTGCATTGTAAGGGTAGAAGAAAGTCTCCCAGATGTCTTCAAATCTGGTAGCAATGAACATATCTTATCAAATTAATTTATCAAATTAATGGTGTTTATTTTAACTACTATACCAACATTAAAGTGAAAAATATCTGAGGAAATTATAATTTTTGAGGAAGGTATATAACTATGTTCAAAAACTACACTGTAAAGATAAGAGGTGATGTCACTTATAGGTAGAAATTTATTATAAGAAAGGACAAAATCAGAAAACAGAAAGTAAAAGTTGGACTGGATTTGGTCTCTTATAGGACCAAAGTATAGGACTCTTCAGATGGTAAGAAAAGAAGAGGTCTTGGGGTGGGGAGTTCAGTGTTGGGGTCCCAGTACGTGATGGCAGAAAAAGAAATAAGTTGTGAGTGATAGTTTTTTGCAAAGATATATCACAGGGAGATGAGACATTCACCCATGTATCAGCGGCTGAACCATAATTCATTCATCCACTAATAAAATGAAAAATGCGTAACTGACATATTCAATCTATGTTTGTTAGAATCACAAAGCAGTCAGATATATCTTGAAAATTGTTCTATAAATTACAGTCATTTCTATGTGGTGATTTCCTATCAAAAATCTTGAAAGGCATATGTTACTGTGAGTGTTTGCCACAAACACGCTTCTAAAATAGTGATATGAAATGTAAGGTCGATTCTCCTTTCTGAAAGTCACAAGATCTCCCTTTTTTCTTGGTTCCTCCTCTTAGTTTGTTCTAGACTTTTGATAGCCATGACACAAAGAAATAACACACAAATGACAGAATTCTTTCTTCTGGGATTTGCTGTTCAACACAAGTTTTGATAAATTCTCTTCAGAATATTCTTAGTCATCTATGTCACCACCATAGTGGGGAACATTGGCATGATTCTATTCATGAAGACAGATCTTAGACTTCATACACCCATATGCTTCTTTCTACAACATTTGGCTTTTGTGGACATCTGTTATTCTTCTGCCATCACTCCCAAGATGTTACAGAACTTCATAGCAGAAGACAAAGCATTATCATTCAGAGGTTGTCTGGTGCAGTTACTGGTTGATACGACATTCACCACCAATGACTGTTACCTCCTGGCTGCCATGGCCATCTGCCACCCACTTCACTATTCCATAGTCATGTCTCCAAGAGCCTGAATCCAATTGGTAGTTGGTGCCTATGCTCTGGGCTCAACAAATTCTTCTGTGCACACAGGCTTGACATTCTTTACATTCTAATACCATCAATCACTTCTTCTGTGATGGTTCCCTGATTCTTGTCCTTTCTTGCTCCAAAATTGACATCAATTTCATGTTAATTGTTGTTTTAGTAGGTTTTACCTTGCTGTTCACAGTATAAGTTGTCATATTCCCCTACCTACATATCCTGGCTGCCATCCTGAAGATGTCTTCTGCTTCCGGGAGGAAGAAAGCCTTCTCCACCTGTGCCTCCCTCCTGACAGCTGTCACCATTTTCTATGGAACCCTCTCCTACATGGACCTACAGCCTCCCTCAGGTAATGCTGAGGAGAACATGAAAGTGGCCTCTGTGTTTTATGGCATAGTGATCCCTATGTTGAGTCCTCTAATCTGTAGTTTAAGAAATGAGGTAAAGGAAGCTCTAAAACTGATGAGGAAAAAATTATTTTAAGTGAAACCCAAATTACTGAAGTTTAGTATGTGAATTTATTCTATGGAGATATTTTAACACCAATAAAAATGTCTTCAATAAACACTTTATAAATCAATGCTACCTCTTTTAATAGATAAGATCTTAGGATAAGAGAAATGCAGTAACATTTATTGGAAATAATTTTACCTGAATATTCTAGAAAAAATATTGCCATTAGAAAGATGTAAGTTTATTTGAAATTTTTGGAAATTCTGATGTACATAGAGCAAATAATTATTTCAAAGCCAGCCATCTACTGTGTGTATGCATGTGCAGTCATTGTAGTGATTTTGAATAAGTCTTGGAAATTGTCTGCCATAATGCCACACATTTTATTAAAATACAAAATGTTTAAATTGATATGTTAAATATTATTATTTTATAGGTTCTAATTTAAGTAGAGAAATCACAAGTTCTCCCATGACAAGCACTTTTACCCACAGAATGGACGCCTCCATGAAAAGGTTGAAAATCATCTATTTTATAGCAAATTAACGTACAGAGGTAACTCAAACAAACATTTTGCTCCTTAACCCTTGAGATATCAAACTGAAGACAGCTATTGCCTGTCACACTACTACAAGTTAGCCCTGTCTTTCTATATCTTATTGAATATTTAATATAATGAAGGCATCAGGTTAACCTCATTAACCACGTTGAATTTTCTACACCACCCGGTTTGATACATTTTTACCTAACACTTACCATCTCAGGGAAGGGAAGATAGCATAGTGATTATACAGAAGACTTTTATGCCTGAGAATTTGAGGTCCCATGTTTAATCTCCTGAACGGTCATAATACAGAGGTGAGTGGTGTTTTGGCAAAATAAACTAACCATCACACCCTAAAACATTACAAATCTAATCTTTAATCATAAGGACTTAGTTCTTATCAAATCTGAAGTCAGAAAACAATCTTTTTTTCCAAGTATACTTAAAATTCTTATAGTTATTGCATTAGGATTGCAATGAGTTTGATATTAATATGGAGAAAAATATACTGCTTACATATTAAATTCCATTCAATGATGCTAGCCAACATTTTAGTCATGAGAAAGCTTCTAAACAGAGTTGTATTTTCTAAATGTCATTATATCGATATTTTAACTAAAAGACTTAATTATCATTTTCTACTTATTTTTATGAGACAGAGACAGAGGCCAGAGTATACTAAGCTTCGGCTTATGGTAGTGCTGGGGACAATCCCAAGACTCGCGAAAACTCGAGCCTGCAAGTCTTGTACTTTAATAATGCATTTCTCCATCTCATCTAGGTACCTAATTTTTGTCATTATTAACAACAAATTTAAAATAGCTTCTTTAATTTTCTATATTTCAAAATATTTATATACTTTCATGAGAGAGGCCAGAGCACCACTCACCTCTAGTGTCTGTGATCTCAAATATTGAACCCTGGGGTTTCATGAATTCAAGTTTTATGGAAAACATTAAAATATCATTGCTACTTGTGGACTGAATTGCCATGTACAGGCTGGCTCAAAACTCAGATGATAAGATGGATGATAATAATTCTAGCCTTGACTCAACCCTGCATTTTCCTGTCTCAAATTCCATGTTGCATGCAACTCAAAATGTTCCTACTGATGACAACAGAAAGCAAGTTTGTATCTACAGGGATGTAGAGGTTACATAGATGCCTAAGCTGAATATGGGCCCCAGATCAAATCAGTGGGGTTTACAGTCAACAATATTTATACACTTTTCCTATATTTGGGAGCTAATTTCTTCCCCTGTCTCTTCTCTCTCTCTCTCTCTTTCTCTACCTCCACCTCTCAATTTCTCTCTGTCTCTATCAAATAAATATATAAAATAGAATATCAAAAGAGAAAGATGCTTTGAGGTATAGATTTTTGTAGTATGGTTAATTTCTGTTATTTAAGTGTTTCACATCAAATGTATAAATTATATGAAGAATAAACTAACATCAGAAATTAATCTCAGCACAATACATTTCCAAATACAAATGACCAATATTTAAATCCCTATATATGTCCTTCAAAAATCATTCCAATCACTCCCTATGAATGTAAAAATGTCTCAAAATTTAATTATAATGGCCAGCAAAAAAGAGTCCCCTGCAGGTCAGGAGCATGGGCCTCCAACCAGGATCCTTGCACTGGTCCTTGTTATTAGCGCTGTGTGCTTTTAACCCACTGCACTACTGCCCATTACCAAAGTTTCGGTACCATTACACTATCTAACTGACCCCCTCTACCATTCTGCTGGACCCTCTTTTCCCTCACCTTTTAATAATCTACATATTTTTCTAGAAGCCAATTGCATTTTGGCTGTATTTTACCAGTTTGACTGTTCTAGTTTTTTGTATTTCAGATGTGAGTGTAGCCAACTACTCTTTCATTTTGTGACTTACTTCACTTAGCATACTCTCAGATTCTATTCATATTTCCACAAAAGTCAGAATTTCATTTTTTTTAATGGCAGACAGTTTTCTGTCAAAAATATATACTCCAACATTTTGATCCAATGTCATCTACCAATGGGGACTTATGTAGAGTCCATATCTAGAGTTTTTAAATAATGTTGCTATTAAGATTAAGCATATATCCGTTTCAATAAGTGATTGTATATCATCTATGCAGATGCCTAGGAGTGGTATTTCTGCATCATTAGGTATTTCTATTTTTACTTCAGGAATCTCCATGTCAATTTCCAAAGAGGCTACAGAAATGTATTCTCACTGACAGTGTTGCTGAATCCCTTTTTCTGCACACCAAAATTTGATAGTTCAATATATATATATATATATATATATATATATATATATATATATATATGAATTCTACCCTGCTTGAAGTAATGTCTCATTGTGGTATTGTTTTTGATGTCCTTAATATCCAGTAGTGTTTATTTTGTACCTATGTTCAATTGTGTTTTTACAAGAACTTTCTGTACTGATATAGAGAAACCAATCAGAAATATTAAGTGTAAAATAAGTTACATAAAATGTTGAAAAAATGCACTCTTGTTTGTATCAGGAAGTGAAACAGTATAAATGTCAGTGTTTTCACATGCAGAGAAAGGCTTATATCTGAAGGAATATAAACACTTCTAACTAATAATATCCAGAGAGTGAAAACACAGGTAAAAAAATCAAGGACTAGAAGATGGTCATATTTTCATTCTATGCAATTTTGTGCAACTAGAGCTTTATCACAAGGATGACTGGTTTGCTGTGTACAAGCACACAGACATGAAAATAGAAAATAAAAAGGCATAGGAGAGTCAAGGAGAGAAGGGAGGAAGACAATTTTTCTGTCTCTCAATACAGAGACAACACTCACAAAAATTTATAAAAATAACACAAAAATGCACTCCCTTGAGAAAACTGAATATTTCTTCAGCAGAGAATAATTAACATTGGTTGTTACAATTTCATCTCAGCTCATGGAAGTTCAGGTTATCAAGGGAGCAAGTATCGATCCCTTAGGTCATAGATATAAATTCTCCCTGTTACAAGAAATCACACACAGGCACCTCGGTGGCTAGAGAAGCTGAGCCAGTTAGAGGAAGAAGACCTGGGGGCAACTTCAATGCAGGTAAAACAAAGCAGATCACATTTTTCATTATCAGCCTTGAGTTAGGTGTGTACAGGAAGTGGCAAAGTAAAAGTATCTAAAATAGCTCTACCCTACTTCATCTTCAGTTAGGAAGATTCATTTCCTCACTGGGAGTGTAGTAGAAATAGGTGAGGGAACTCAGCATAGCTGAGAATTCCTGGGAAAGTGCATGAATAACCAAATAATTGAGTCAATCCATTGGTTGTTGTTGACTCAGTATTACATGTCCTTCCTGTAGTATTAAATTTGATTATTATCACATCAAATCGATGGGGTTTACTGTCAACAATATTTATACATCCTTTTGCATATTTGGGAACTTTTGTCTTCCCTGATCCAGCTTTCTGGTCCTTTTCCCAGCCATGACATCATCTCCCCAGACAATAACTTGGATCTACATGAATATCAGATTTCAGACTCAGGGAAAACAAAAAAACTAGTATAGCCATAGGCCCTTTGGATTATAACTAAAATATGCCTACTAGCTATCTGCAAAATGGAGACACCCCCCCCCGCAACTCTTTATCTGCACTATTCTGCAGTTAGGTTCATGACTGGTCAACAATTTATTTGGCTTTGTATGTTAACTCTCTTTTCAGCCACCAGGTTCCAGATACTAACATGATGCCAACTAGACCTCCCTGGACAGACAACCCCACGAATGTGTCTTGGAGTTCCACTTCCCCAGAACCCCACACTACTAGAAAGAGAGAGGCAGGGTGGGAGTATGGATCAACCTGTCAACTCCCATGTTCAGTGGGGAAGCAATTACAGAAGCCAGACCTTTCACCTCCTGCATCTCACATTGACCTTGGGTTCATACTCCCAAAGGGTTAAAGAATAGGAAAGCTATCAAAGGAGGGGATGGGATATGGAGTTCTGGCAGTGGGAATTGTGTGCAGTTGTACCCCTCGTATCCTATGGTTTTGTCAGTGTTTCCTTTTTATAAATAAAAGTAATTTTTTTATAATTATGACTACATAATGAGGTCCCACATCTAGTCATGTGTGGGCAAGGTCTAAGTGTCTTGTGTTGGAACTGATCTTATCAAGGTTCTTGAGTACATTGACCTTAACCTTGTGTTTCCTGACAAGTGTTTATCCCACCTGAATTGATGTCTCCTTGAAAGGGCATTTCAGTTATTTTGTAACAAGCTATCCTGAGAAAGGGACTGAAATGAAGCTATTTCTCCTCAGTCCTGGCTTAATATTAAACAGAATTATTTCTTTTCTGTTACTACAAAATGATCTTACTGTACTCACTTCTCAAAAGGCTATAAAGACATCAATAGTGGCCTTAATTTAGCTCATTTTTTACCATTAAAGCTATTCACCATCTCTTCTACAGAAATGTACATCTCTGTTTAGAATGGATGCTAGCAGAGTAAATCTCTAACAATGCCATGAGAGAGTGGATTATACCACTATGACTAATTTCTTTGATAAAATTATAGTTTACCCATATGAGTGTGAAAATCATGCAAAGAATAGAATAACAGTATATTTAGGCACAATACAATCAATACATAAATAACAGTTAATGATTTAATCCCCATGTATTTCCTTCAGAAATATATTCTCAATTCTTCACCATGATAGTAGTAATTATCGTAAAACTCGCCCTTGTATATCTATGCAAATGTTACTCATGAATTTCAAAATTGTTTTGGCTTCCTTCAAGAGATCTTTATTTCCTTCTCGTATTTCAGTGAACAGATGCCCCTTCTTTGTCCATTGGATGTTTACAATATACACTTGCTATGAGAACTTTCTGTTTCATGAAGATTGTGACCTGGATGGAAGTTGCATACTAGGTCAGCAGTATAAAGCCAGTTATAGAAGCCTTCAAACAAATGAGGACTATGAACATACTTTTGTAAGAGTCTTCTCCAACTAATGCTACTAATTTTGGGAAAATGAATGAGGATTATGAAAAGTATCTGATTAAAAGAAAAGATACGTATGTTGAATGTTCCTTTATGCAAATGACTACTTCTTTGATACAGTGGAAATATATGTTAATCAAATTTCTTTGGATCATATATGTTAGAAATTAGAAATTAGTTAAGCACATGTGGCGCAAAGCGCAGGGACCGGAGTAAGGATCCCGGTTCGAGCCCCCGGCTCCCCACCTGCAGGGGAGTTGCTTCACAGGCAGTGAAGCAGGTCTGCAGGTGTCTATCTTTTTCTCCCCTTCTCTGTCTTCCCCTCCTCTCTCCATTTCTCTCTGTCCTATCCAACAACGAATTGTGCCAACAAGCGCAATAATAATAACCACAACGAAGCTACAACAAGGGCAACAAAAGGGGGGGGGAAAAAGGCCTCCAGGAGCGGTGGATTCATGGTGCAGGCACCGAGCCCAGTAATAACCCTGGAGGAGGGAAAAAAAAAAAAAAAGAAATTAGAAATCAGTCTCAAATACATTTTTAAAAATGAATCAATGACACATACATCACTTTTATGTGTAGCATCTCATCAAGAAAATAAAGATATATGGAAAGATTTAAACATTAATGTGAGTGTTGGCTGTGAAAATACTATGGATAAAGTTGTCTTAAATAGGATAGTGATTTTACTTTGAAAAGTCACAAAAAATGGCCTTCATCATCTTTCCACTTTGTCTTTGATAAAGTTTTGGCAGCCATGACGCTAGGAAATAGCACTGAAAAGATGAATTTTTTCTTTTGGGATTTGCTAATCAACACAAATTTTGACACGTCCTCTTCATCATGTTCTTAGTCATCTATGTTGCCACCATGGTGGGGAATGTTGGCATGATTCTGCTCATCAAGATAGATTCGAGACTTCAAACACTTCCTATAGCATTTGGCTTCTGTGGATGTTTGTTACACTTCTGCCATCACTCGCAATATGCTGCAAAATTTCGTCATAGAGGATAAACCAATATCATTTGGGGGCTGTGTCCTGCAATTGTTCATTTATGTAATTTTTGTCACCAGTGACTGTTACCTTCTGTCTGCCATGTCTGGAAACAGCTATGTGGCCATCTTCAACCCACTTCACTATCCCATAATCATGTCTCAAAAAGCCTGTATCCAGTTGGTAGCTGCCTCTTATTTGCAGGGTCAATTAATTCCTGTATGTGCACAGGATTTACATTTTCACTGTCCTTCTGCAGAAATATCATCAATTACTTTTTCTGTGATATCCCTCCAATTATCACCCTCTCGTGCTCCAACACTGACTTCAACTTCAGGCCACTTTTTCTCTTCACGGTATTTAACATAATGTTCACTGTGTCAGTCATGATCCTCTCCTACCTACTTATCCTGACTGCCATCCTGAAGATGTCTTCTGCTTCCAGTAGGAAGAAAGACTTCTCCACCTGTGCCTCCCACCTGACAGCTGTCACCATTTTCTATGGAACCCTCTCCTACATGTACATACAGCCTCCCTCAGGTAATTCTGAGGAGAATATGAAAGTGTCCTCTGTGTGTCATGGTATTGTGATACCCATGTTGAACTCTTTAGTCTATAGTTTGCGAAATAAAGTGGTGAGAGAAGCTCTAGAAGTAGTAAGAAAAAAGGTTTTCTACATGAGATTCACATTGTTAAAATTCAGCACCTCAAGTCACCCATAGAGCTTTTTTTAAAGCATGTTTATGAAATTGGGAACATATTCTCATCCTAATATTACATTTGTCAAAAGATAATCTTAGAATGTGGTGATCATGGTAATATCTTATGCAACCAATTTTCCCAGAAATATGGTTTGAGAACATATTTTGTAGTTATCATGACAAAAACCTTCACATGGGTATTTAAAATATTAAGAAGTGTTTTGGATTTTACTAAGCTTATATATGTTCAAAATAAGCTTTAAATATATATTAGGGATTAAAAATTCATTATCATATAAATATCAGAGTTGAAGGTCATTATTTTCCATTAGTCATACCTTTTTATTAATTTCTTTATTGGGGGATTAATTTTTTACATTCGACAGTAAACACAATAGTTTGTACATAATATTTCTCAGTTTTCCCCATAACAAAACAACCCCCACTAGGTCCTCTGTCATCCTATACTCTCCCCGACCCACCCACCCCAGAGTCTTTTACTTTTGTGCAATACACTAATTCCAGCTCTGGTTTACTTGTGTTTTATCTTCTGATATTCTTTTTCAACTTCTGCCTGAGAGTGAGACCATCTCATATTCATCCTTCTGTTTCTGAATTATTTCACTTAACATGATTTCTTCAAGCACCATCTAAAATGGGGTGAAAAAGGTGAAGTCACCATTCTTAATAGATGAGTAGTATTCAATTGTATATATATGTATATATACCACAACTTGCTTAGTCACTCATCTGTTGTTGGATACATGGGTTGCTTCCAGGTTTTGGCTATTACAAACTGTGCTGCTAAGAACATATGTGTACACAGATCTTTCTGGATGGATATGTTGGGTTCCTTAGGATATATCCCTAGCAGATGAATTGCAGGATCATAGGGTAGGTCCATTTCTAGCCTTCTGAGAGTTCTCCAGACTGCTCTCCATAGAGGTTGGGCCAATTTACATTCTGAACAAGCAGAGCAGGAGGGTTCCTTTGACCCCACAACCTCTCCAACATTTGTTGCTGCTACCTTTTCTGTTGTATGACATTCTCACAGGAGTGAAGTGTTATCTCATTGCTATGTTTATTTGCATTTATCTGACAATCAAAGACTTGGAGCATTTTTTCATGTGTTTCTCGGCCCTTTGGATCTCTTCTGAGGTAAATATACTATCACTGTCCTCTTCCCATTTTTGGATGGGGTAATTTGATTAGTCACACTCTTAAAAAATGTCTAAAAAGATGGGTTTTTAAAAAATATATATTTCTGCTCAAAATACTAAATAACCCTGAATGTAACATGATTATAATCCTTTGAAAAACATCTTATGACTCAGGATATCCTTTTACCTACTATTGTCATATTAGTTACAGGTTCATGGTTGGTCAACAATTTGTTTGGCTCTACATGTTAACCCTTTTCATCCACCAGGTTCCAGATGCTACCATGATGCCATCTGGACTTCCCTGAATAGACAACCCCACCAATGTGTCCTGGAGCGCTGCCAACCCAGAGCACTGCCTCACTAGGGAAAGAGACACACAGGCTGGGAGTATGGATCGACCCTTCAACATCCATGTTTAGTGGGGAAGCAATTCCGGAAGCCAGACCTTCCACCTTCCACCTTCTGCACCCCATAATGACCCTGGGCCCTTACTCCCAGAGGGTTAAACAATAGGAAAGCTACCAGGGGAGAGGATGGGACATGGAGTTCTGGTGGTGGGAATTTGTAGAATTGTTCCCCTCTTATCCTATGTTCTTTGTCAGTGTTTCCTTTTTATAAATATTAAAAAAAAAAAAAGAACAGGAAAGATATCAGGGGAGGGATGGGATATGGAGTTCTGGTGGTGGAAATTGTGTGGAGTTGTACACCTCTTATCATATGGTTTTTGTCAATATTTCCTTTTTGTAAATAAAAAATTTTTTAAATTAAAAGACTAGAATATATTCATTTATAGAAACTTTGTCAGATGCATGAAGAAATACAGAAAAAGACTGCAGTACCACTACATGTCAGGCTTTGGGAGGTAATGTAATGATTGTGCAATAAGTCTTTCCTGCCTGAAAAACCAAAAGTTTAATATCCAGCAACACCAAAAGCCAGAGCTGAGCACTACAGTGCTCTGGTAAATAAATTAATTAATTAAATGAAAAATTAAATAAAACTACATTCCATAGAGAAGTAAAACCAATATTTTTGCAAGTTATATTCTCATTTTATACTATTAAGTAAATTGGTTTTGATTAATGTTTTTACCTGCTGTGTTCAAACGTGTACATGTGCCACTGAAATTGAATGAGGACACATTTTATGACTGTATAATATTCAATATACATGATCATTTAACTTTCTTCCTTACTATTGTAGATTTAGTATTTTTTAATTTTAACAACTCTAAATAGTGCTGGAACAGCATCCTTGGCACTTAAATCTTGGCCTGCATGGTTGATTTACTTAGGATTGATTCCTATGATAATGAAATTTGTCTATCCCTTCCTGTCACCTCTTCTCTTAAAACCAAGACCCTTTTTCTTTTTTTGTTTTTTATTATATTTATTTATTTATTGGATAGAGACAGTCAGAAGCTGAGATAGGAGAGCACTGTGATACTTTTTATTTTAATTATTATAGAATTTGAGAGGACAGGGAGAGATACAGATGGAGAGAGACAGAGAGACATCTGCAGCCCTGCTTCACCACCTGCAGGTCAAAAGCTTTCCCCCTGTAGGTGAGAGCCAGGGACATGAACCCAGGTCCTTACACATTGTAGCATGTGCGCTCAACCAGGTGCATCACCACCCAGCCCCATAACAAAGACCCTTTTCCTTCAACACCACATCAAGAATCTCTTCTTTCATCTCACTGATAAATAATGGGTCCAATCATTATTACATATATCTAGACTCTGGACTTGGCAAATAGAAAAAAAATAAAGGAGAGTTTAGGATTTGTAAACAGAAATCTGGATTCAAGCACCAGTTAACTTCTCATTATCAGGGTCATTCTGGCCCAGTTACCTAAGGTGGGTCATCAGTCCATTATGCTTCTCACCTGGGAAATGGAGCACTAGTAACTCCTCCTTCAAAAGATTGATACGAAAATTAAATCAAGATGTAACACACTTAAATCAGCACATGTTCCAGGAAATTCCAGCTGTTATTAACTTGAAGCAGGTTGACAGATAAAGACAATGCTCAAAGGAAAATAAGAGAAAGAAATTGTTTGCTTTTTTTTTTTACTTTAACTTAACCATATCTTTTCCATTTTTTTTTAGCTTAAAAGACTTAGGGGAAAAATAACAGTCATCATAAAACACATTTCCTGAAGCTGTGTGGTAGCATCCAGTTGAGCGTACATGTTACAATGCTCAAGGATCTAGATTCAAAACCCTGTCCCCACCCCTAAGAAAAAAGCTTCACAAGTGGTGAAGCTGTGTTGAAAGTGTTGCTCTGTCTCTCTCTCTAGCTATCTCCCCTTTCCTCTCAATTTCTGGCTGCCTCTATCCAATCAATAAATAAAGATAATAGTAATAATAATAATAAACCATTTCCCAAGTCCCTAAGCATTCACATCCTCCCAGAGATTGTGAAAGCTTTGCTAATGTGAACAACTGACAAATCAAAATAATCCCCATTCACCTGTCAGGACACCTGAGAACAAAACCCAGCCAGATGTGAAGCCAGAAGCCAAGCCTCTCCCCCTGGGGGACGATCAGAACATCCAACCAGATTGTGATTGGCTCCAGTTCTAAATGCAGGGACTTTTAATAATGTAGGAGGGCACCATAAAGACACCAACATCAGGGAAAGCAGAGGTGAGGAGGGGAGGGATTTCCTAAGACATAAAGGTAGACTGGTCTTCATCAGGACAGAAAAATAGGACAGACAGAGAAGTGAAAAGCTGAATGTTTTAAGAAAAGACAATTAAGCTAAAAAAAAAAAAAGTTTTCTGTATAGGATCCCAACTGTAATGGGATATAAGAAAGAGGAAAGGCATATCTAGTGATCCAATCAGAGATGAGTGTTAAGAATTTCAAGAGTCAATTCCAAAATTCCAGGTGTTCTAGGGCAATGACTTTTGAAAGTGAGTCAATGGGCAATGGGAACCCTGAAGAGGAGACGCATCAGGCAGAGGGGAAGACCGTAGCAGTAAATGGCAAAGCAGATATCTCTGCAAAGCAAGAGGCCAATGGGAAATACGACAGGCCCCGAAAAAGGTTCACTTGGCAGGAGATCCAGAGACACAACCAGAAAGAAGACCAGTGGCTGGTGATTGACCGCAAGGTCTACAATGTCACTGACTGGGCCAACAGACATCCTGGCGGGCACCGTGTCCTCAACCACTATGCAGGGCAAGACGCCACGGTAAGGAACACAGAGTTTCTCCCTGAGTCTCCCTGAATTGGCTGGGTGGCTGGGCCCTTGGCTCTTTTCCCAAGAACGCTTTCCCAAGTACGTGCTCAAGGACCACAATGGCTCACCACCATTATCCTCAACTACAGATGAGAAAATTAGTGTTTAAAGAGGCAAATTATACAGCCTCCAGTACAGTAAGTCATAGGAACAAATTATCAAAGTATATAGGATTTTTCTTCATTCATAGCTGAGTTCCTTAAAAACTAAATAAATAAATTTCCAGAGCCCTGAAGATAGCATAATTATTATACAAACAACTTTTATACCTGAAACTCTAAAGGGTCAAGGTTCAGTCCCCCATAACACCATAAACCTAAGCTGAGCAGTGCTTTGGTGGAAAAAAAAGAATTAAAGAAAGAAAAGAAAATGAAATAAAATGGGCTTTCTATTTAATATTGATCAAGGAGGTTTCTCAAAACCTCAAAGGCACTTTGAAATCACTTCTAAAATATTGTAAATATTGTAGGCTTTTTTTTTTAATCTCATCATAGAAGATCGGTAGAAGAGAAGCCAAGGAATTAACAAAGATCAGGAAACTGATACAGATGAAGGAGAAAATGTACAATTCCCCCCCCCCGTTTTGGTCTGTTTCCCTTTTTTTTTCTTCACAGTTTATTATTATATATCTGTAAATTCTCCAGCTGGTTTCAAAGCAAAGACTCAAAGCATCAACTCACTAATGATCACTCTATGCAGAGGACTGAGCTAATAATAACAGAATATGTGAACACCCGAGGACTTGCAAAGTTAGAAGACTTTGGATTTTAATAGTCTTGATTTCATCTTCCCTCCCTTCACACACCTCTTTCTCACTTTCTGCAATTTCTCAAACTCCTCTGATCAAGTTCTTGCTCTTCTTTATTTTCTTCCTTTCTTTCTTTCTTTCATTTTATTTTACTGAGAGAGAAATACAGAGAGAAAGGGCAGAACACTACTCAGCTCTGCTAATGGTGGTGCTGAGGATTTAACCTGGGACCTCGGAACCTCAGGTATGAAAATCTTTTGCAGAAACATCATGGTGTCTTCCCAGCCCACAGGTTGTTTATTTTCAATAATTATTGCACTCTGGTTTATACTCTACCAAAGCTTCAGTTGTGTTTGTATATCTGGCATTACGATCACCTCTAGAGAGTCTGTGTCCACCCACTACTAAATAACCGCCCTTCCTTATTCTGTACACCAACACCTCTTCCCTTCTCTGGTGATCACTGTTGCATTTTTGTTTTGTTTTGTTTTTTGTTTTTTTGGTTTAGTTTTGTTTTTGACATGCCCAGGCTTTGTGTGGGTGTAATTTTACTGTTTCCAGTTCACCCTTTTAGATACAGAAAGAGAGGGAGCGAGACAGAGAGCCATAAATGTGGATGAGAACCCCAAAGCACCAAGACATATACTTTCTGCCACCCTTAAAAAAAACTAATAGGCTCAGTCAACCTTACACCAACCAACTGACAAATCTACAGTTTGCTGTTGATGTTTATGTCCCAGTGAAATGAAAAGACACTGGGTTGAAAGGGTGAAGGGGGTCTAGTGGACTGTGGTAAAGGGATATGGGTAATTTAGTGGTGGCTGTGGTATGGTAATATACACTTTCAAGAGGTGTGAAATTGTACCTCCTAGAACGTATTTGTTAATGTAAATCTCATTAACTCAATTTTAAATAAACTAATAATTTTTAAAGTGGTGATTTTTTTGTAGAGACATTTTAATTGTCAGATGTAGAGCACATAGAATACAGCAATTAACTAGTCATAATTTCAAATAAGGACATTAATTGGTACATTCAAAAAATCTGCAGCATTGAAAAATTTAAAATAAACATTACAAAGATATCATTTACAACTAATCTATATTTACCACTAAAGTAAACTTCAAATTATATTTCTTTCTATTATGATTTTATTAGCTACAGCACCCAGTAAATGGGATGTGTTATGCAGAGCTTCCTAAACACCTATATTTATAAAACCCAGTTACATTAATTAGGAATGAATGCATGCATTTATGCATTTGTTTGCAGCCATAACATGTTTACTATGTTACGGTTGCAAATAAATTGGTGATTTTGTCAAGTGAGTTAAGTCAGAAGGAAAAGGCAAAATGCCAGGTGATCTCACTTGCAGGTTGGATTTAAAAGAAAAAAAAACAGGAACCAAGTGGTAACAAACCTGATTGAACACACACTTTACAATGCTCAAAGACCTGGGTTCAAGCCCCTAGGCCCCACCTGAAGGGAGAAAGTTTAGCAAGTGGTGAAACAGTACTAGAGACATTTGCTTTTTCTCTCCCTCTCTTTCTCTAGCTCTCACCCTTTCTCCCTACTCTCTTGATTTCTTCTTGTCCCTATGCAATCTTCTTCTTCTAGCGTTTGCCCTTCTTCCGTAGCCAGTCAATAGCGTCAGGTTGAGCCTGATGTAAAGTTGCGAGACCTCCTTTAAATCTGGAGAGGTGGCAGTCATTGACTATGTGGGTCATAGTCTGTCTGTAGCCGCAGGAGCAGTTCGGGTCATCTCTGGCTCCCCAGCGATGGAACATAGCGGTGCACCGGCCATGGCCTGTTCGATAGCAATTGAGGAGAGCCCAATCATAATGTGCTAGGTCAAAGCCGGGTTGATGCTTGCAGGGGTCTGTGATGAGGTGTTTGTTCTTTACCTCAGCTATGAAATAAGTAAAGATAATAAAATATATTTTTAAAAAGAAAATTTTAAAAAGGAAAATACAGGCTGAAATTAAACTAGCTGTGGCTTATTGCAGTAGAGGCAAGAGCTCTACAAGGAGTGAGGAGAGAGAAAGTTGGAAAGGAGCTGGGGACCCTGTGCTTTATGGCAGAGGAAGATGGCAATCAGTAGTGAGTGTGGTGTGCAGACACCTCTGATAGGGGGATAAGGAACTGTGTTTACTTGACAACTGTCTTGCAATTCCTTATTTCCCCAGTAAAGTGATTTATAAAGTAGAAATAAAATAATCAGTTGTCTCTTTCCGATGCTTGATGTTAACATGCATTCACTGAACTTGTCCAGTGCAGTAATACATTAGTAGGTAGATCCCCAATGGGAAGCATCCCAAGGGCAAATTGATTCAGTCAACTTAAAGTATCCATGTGAGATCACAAGCAAACCTTCTATGAAAGAGTTTGTGCTACTTCCCAAAAGGGACAGAGGCCAAAGTAGTGAAAGGGACTGATCTGTGAATAAGAATTTCTTTTCTAAGTTCTCTTTGGCTTACAGGATGTCTTCAGAGCCATGCATGATCATCTGGACATTGTGCAATTGTACCAGAAGCCACTACTCATTGGAGAACTTGACCCAGGAGAACCCAGCCAGGAGAAAAACAAAAATGTGAGTGAGGTCTCAGAATGGGCAAGTTGTGGAGGCTGAATGCAGGGGTAAAGTTCACACCTAGCCTATAATTCTATGAATGTCAACTGTGGTTGACCTGCGGTTACCTGAATGAGTGGGTTTTCCATATTTCCAAAGAGCATCATTGAGATTAGACCCTCAGAACTCTGAAGGCTCTGCCATGCAAAGGACATTGGGGCCCAGTACCAAGCATTAACTCCATATTTTTAAGTATCTACTTCAGGTCAGGCAATTCATACATGTAATTTCTTTTTCAGTGACTGCTTTCAATTATCTGTTTGATGTCTGTGTTGGTTGTCTGTTAACTGGTGTCATATGACAGAAGAAACTGTGTCCACTTTTCTCATCCTCATGTCTTATTTGCACAGACAAATATAATAGAAAAAATAATGATTAAAAAAGAGGAGTAGCCAAACTGTCTCTAAGACTTTGTGAGAACTACAGAGGATGGGATGAAAAAGGAAGCACAGAACTTGCCTGGTGGATGTGACACTTAACTCCCATGTAATCTGATAATCATGTGAAATATTAAAAATAAAATAAATGGTCATCTGTACAGCATCATCCATGTACAATAGAATGAACTCCATAAATAGTTGTTGAATGAAAACTGGATGCATTCCAATCATTGTGTTTGATGTTTGGGGCATTTATAGCTCAGGAGGAATAAATTACTTCCCAAACACCCACAGCTGTTGAGCTGTACAACTATAACTGCAAGTCACTGCCTTTTGGTCACCCTTCCCTAGGCATTCTCAATACAGAATAGCATTCTTCTCTCTCCATTCCACAGTCCACCTGAAATGCAATCTAAAGGTGGACACTGAGGCTTACTCCATAGGTCAGTGGGCATCTTCTAACTCTGTGTCAGGAGACAGAGTTACATGAAGTCAGGGGCTGAAGACTTTAAACTCACACCCAACTCTGCCACAAATGGTATGAAGTTAGATGAGTTATACCAAACATCTCTGTTACTCAGCTGCTCTCTCTCTGAAATATTACAGCAACAATAGTGATTGGGAGATTATTGAAAGAGTTAAATGGATTCAAGAATTTAGAACCATATCTGGAGGTTAATAAACACTCAATAAATTGTACACACTATCAATGTTGAGACAGATAGTTTATAAACTTATATAAATGTCCCCATCATTTTAGTCACAAAACTAAGTGTTAAAAAGTAAAAGGGGGAGGGAGAGATGATGTAAGGTAAGACACTTATTACTATGAATTTTCTCTAAAGGAAGATAAAATTCCAATGATAACCAAGACCTATAAACATCTGTTACCTAAAAAAAAAAAAAAAATGCCCTCCCAGAGTGAAAGTCTACCATATATTTTCTCTAAGTAAATGTGCTAGGTAGAGAGAAAGAACCAATAGTTAAGAATAAAATTTAATATCAGGGAGTGTAGGTTAAAATATGGAATCTGTTATTGACTTGCTATTATTTTAAACCAGTCACTCTTCCGGATTTTGATGATCCTTCACATGGCACAATAGGTTGATTACAAAAGATATCCATGCTGGAAAGTATTCTATAGATGCCCTCTTTCAATTATCAAGGCCATTAGGACCCCAAAGACTGAGAGAAACTTGACAGATGGGCTCATCCAGACACCCCTTAGACAGTAGCATTTTTAAAAGTACATCAATGAATTCTTAAATGCTGTTTGGTTTTTTTTTGTTTCTAGAATTATCATTTTTTAAATAATTCTTTTTATACATTAAAAGCTTCTCCTTTCTTAAATCTGACCAATTCCACTCTCTTTCTGACATCCTGGTAACTTTTCCAATTGTCTTGGTTTCAAAGCCATTGTAGTCATCAAGCTAAGAGTTGCCTCAAGTCTGTATAAACCCACATACATGCATACACCCTGTGTGTCTATACAGGGCCTGCACTTCTCCCTCCCACTTGCTGACACACACCAACACCACTGAAACAGGACCCTAATTCTGAGTGAGCAGAAACAAGATCTATTATCTATTGAGCAACTTATAAGAAAATTTCCCTTTTACTTAATCTAAATGGATCACATTTATTTCTGTTCATCTTTTCCTTTTTAAATGTTTAAAATTGTTTGGTCAGAGGAACAGTGATTTACAGGACAGTTGTCACAGGAATACAGTCTCATTATTCTATACTAGGTGTCTGTGCACTGATACCACCACCAACTGATATACCAGTACCTCCCAAAAGTTTGTTTTTTAACTTAATGCACATGAGAATGGGAGAATTGAGAGAAAGAGAGAGAGAGAGAGAGAGAGAGAGAGGTCAGGACATCATTCTGGCACATGTGGTGCTGGGAATAACATTGAAAACATGTGGCATGCAATGCCCATGGCCAGTGGAGAAGCAATTACAGAAGGCAATTCCCACCTTCAACACCCCAAAAAGAGTTTTGGTCCATACTACCAGTGGGGGTGTGGGGAATGATAGGGAGAAGATGACCAGAGGGCTCTGTACTCCAACTCCATCGGGACCTGAAGAAAGAAGAGGAAAATGGGAGGGATATTTGGATGTAGTAATAGGTATATGTGTAACTTGGAAAGGAAGAGAAGATGGAAACTTGAGCAAAAAAATGGGAAAATATATAGAATATAGACAGTGTTGTAGAAATAATAATTAACTTATATCTGAAAGCTTAAGAAAACTTCTATAGCTTCCAGTGGAGGGATTAGAGATACAGATCTCTAGTGATGGTTATGATACAAAGTTGTTCCCCTGTTATCTTGTAATTTTGTAAACTAACGTTAAATTACCAATTAAAATGGATATATATGCATATATATTCAGATAATTATAGAAATAATAGTCAAACCATATATGTGATGATGAGAGAAGCACTACAGTTACCAGTTGAGAGAATGGCGACACAGTGCTTTGGTGGTGGGAACAGTGTGTAATTGTACCCTTGTTATTATGTACTTTAGTAAATCAGTAATAAAAAATAGGAAAAAAATTAAAAAGAGAGAGAGAGACGCTGTGGCATGTAAATTCAATGTTCTATCAGTCGAGACATTACTGAGATACCCAGACTCAATTAGACAGCAAAGTTCCCCAAATCTTAATCAAATATCTATCAGTTCCTGAAATCATACTGATACATACTTCAAAAGAACTATTGCTAATCATGGACCTAAAGGCTGGAATAGTGCAGATGAAGAATTGGGGGGGTCTCTGTTTTGGAGATATCTAGTAGGCATATTTTAGTTATAACTGAAAGGACCTTTGGCTATATTAGTTTTTTTTTTTTCCTGAGCATGAAATCTGATATGCAGGTAGACCCAAGCTATTGTCTAGGGAGATGATGTCATGGCTGGAAAAAGCACCAGAAGACTGAATCAGGGAAGAGAGTAACTCCCAAATATGGGAAAGGTGTATAAACATTGTTGACTGTAAACCCCATTGATTTGATGTGATCTGGGGCCCATATTTCAGCTTCGGAGACTATGTGACCTCTGCATCCCTGTAGATCTGAGCTCACATTCTGTGATCATGAGTAGGAACATTTCAAGCTGTCCCAATACAGGACCACAGTTTGTTTGCACTTATATGTTAGTTCTCTTTTCAGCCACCCATTTCCAGATACTACCATGATACCAACCAGACTTCCCTGGACAGACAACCCCACCAATATATCCTGGAATTCAGATTCTCCATAACCCCACCCCACTAGGGAAAGAGAGAGGCAGGTTGGGAGTATGGATCGACCTGCTAACCCATGTTCAGTGGAGAAGCTATTACAGAAGCCAGACCTTCCACCTTCTGCATCCCACAATGACCTTGGGTTCATACTCCCAGAGGGTTAAAGAATAGGAAAGTTATCAGGGGCAGGAATGGGATACAGATTTCTGGTGGTGGGAATTGTGTGGAGTTGAATCCCTCTTATCGTATGGTTTTGTCAGTGTTTTGTTTTTATTTTAAAAAATGCCCATCTTTCTAAGGCTCTTATGCAACAAATAAACATGTAATAATAAAAAAGGCATATCTCTCAATGAGGAAGAAAAAAAGAATATTAATTCTAACTGAATACTGTTTGAGACCAGTTTACAAAGTATGAGGCTTTCTTGAGATGGGGGAAGTTATAAACACTACTTTTTTCAAAGATTTTATTTGCCTTGTTCTTAATTCCATCCAATTAAGTTTATCAGCATCAATAAATATATAGGCCAATAAAATCACTTAAGAATCATGTTTATTTGTGTTCCCTTTTCCCAAAGTAACTAAATCCCTGGATATTTATTCCACAGGCACAGCTGGTGGAAGATTTCCAGGCACTGAGGAAGTCTTTGGAGGCCATGAAGATGTTCGATATCAACCTGGGATTCTTCTTCCTCCATTTCTGTCAGATCATTATTTTAGAAACTCTGGCTTGGCTAACAGTGTATCATTTGGGCACAAGCTGGCCAGTAACAATATTCATTTCCATTATCCTCGCAATATCTCAAGTAAGTAGTCATCCTTAGCCCAGGGAATGACTCTAAGAGAAGGCTTGGAATTTTTGCTTCTCTATTGAGACAAATATCAACTATTATCTGATATCATTCAACACCAGAAATTCATCAGAGCTTGCTGAACCTCAGTTACCTTGCGGTAAACTAGAAATTGCATGTTTGTGGAAATATTCTGGGGACTAGACAAGCTAATGTGCAATGAGTAATAATTGACATATAATAAAAAATACATATAATAAAAATACAGTTGCTACTTTAGCACAAGTTCAGCAATTGAAGTTCTGTTCTCAAACATGTAAAATTCCTCTCCTTTTTTGAAAATATTTTATTAATTTTATTAGAGAGAAATAAATACAGAGATACCAGAGCACTGCTCAGCTCTGGCTTATGGTGATGCTGAGGATTGAACCTGGGAACTTAGGGCTTCTGGCATAAGAGTCTTTTGCAGAACCATTATACTGTCCCCCCAGCCCTAATACTCCTCTTTACTGTATATTCATTTTTCATCCAACACTCATAAATGCATAAGAACATAGGAACACTGACATAAATAACAGCATAAATAACTAGGGGGACATTTGATAACTTTGTTTAATAAGGTATAAACATTTGAACAACACTTTCTCTGAACCCAAAGGGAAACACATGACCCTTGCCGCTGGGAAACTGTCATCCAGTGGGGGGGGGGGGGGATTTTACTCAGGTCATCAAACACACTCCATGACAGAATGGAAGAGATGTCAAAGAGTGGTACAAGCATACTGTGTTGTAATAGAAAGAGGCATTTAATTATGATGGTAATAGTTGGTGGAGCTCTCATGAAGAGGTAAGATTAGTAGGTTTCTAGATTCCAGATTATTTTCTCCTCCTCTTCTCCTTCTCTTTCTCTCCTCCTCCTTCTCTTCTTCTTATTCTCCTTTTTCTCCTCCTTCTTCAACTTTTTATTGAAAATCCAACTGGCTGGATTTCTGAAAAATAACTTTGGAAGAAGGAAAAAAGCAAACATTTGATTGGTGTGTTACTTAACCCTAGCACTTTGCATATTCTTAAGTTATACAACAGCTACACAAGTCAGGTATTACTTTCTGTTCTTATCAGACAAAAAACGAAGACTCAGAGCTAATGATAATTGGCCAAGAGCTCTACAGTGTATAAGTGGTGGTGAATGACTTAGAATACAAATCAGCTGTTGTCTAAAGACTGAACTCTTTCCTCTTCACACCAAAAAGTTTTGAGAGTGGTAAGGAGGGCATTCTGGACTGAAAGCTACCTGCATAAAAACATAGAGTGAGAAGAGTATATAAATACTGTTAACTATAAACCCCATTGACCTGACCTAGGGCCCATGTTCATTCATATTTAACACAAGAGATTATGTAACCTTGGCATACCTGTAGGTCTGAGCTCACATTCCTTGGTCATAGCTAGGAACACTCTAGGCTGCACTTGTTTCAGGACCAACCTTCCTTGAATGGCAGAGTATGTTGACCCAGCCTCTATTCAGAGTGACACAATTTCTACTACTGTTATTCTACATTGAGGACAAAGTGCTGTAGAGACCCACATGAGATGTTGTTCCTGTTGGAGATGCCCAATGATCATGTGGAGAGAGTTGTGTTATAGGTATAGGCCCATCATATCTATGTGGGAACCCCAAAATTCCCTGACTAGGGCTCCAGATGACGGAGTGGTCTTGTAGTGACCATGTCAAGTGGAAAAGTAATTACAGAAACTAGACCTCTGTACCCATAAAAACCTTTGGTCTATAATTCCAGAGGGATAAAAAATAAGGAAGTTTCCAATGGAAGGGGTGGGATACAGAGCTCTGTTGGGGAGAATGGTATGGTATTGTACCCTTCTTATCCCACAATCATGCTGATCATTATTAAATCTCTAATAAAAAAGGAGGGGAAGACAACACATGTACACAGTAGAAAAGTAACTTGACATGGGAGAGGTGAGATGAGATGCCCTCTATTCTCAAATGGGCTCCTGAATCTACTCTTGGGCTCATTTGTTAATTCCTTCTTGAGGTCCCAACTTCTCTGACAGTAACTTCCTCTCTCCTAGGCCCAGTCTTTTTTACTGCAGCATGACCTGGGACATATCTCCATATCTAAGAAGCTCAAGTGGAAACACCTGATGCAACGATTGGTGATGAGTAATTTCAAGGTGCAGGATGTTTACGGGGCAGGATGGGGTTCTTGAATAGATTTTTTTATTTGATTGTTATACACTTGTTGTTGCGCTGAAATTTATTTATTAGTTTATTGAGTGAGAAAGAGAGAGATACAAAGAGAAACCTTTGTAGAGGGAGGTCAGAGCACTGCTCAGCTTTGGGTTATGGTGGTGTTGGGGATTGAACCTGAATAGATGTAGTCTCTTGCAAAACCATTATATTGTTTCCCCAGCCATTTAGTTTTTGTGGTGAAGAAACCAGTCTCCATGTTTGCTTGACTTTGTTCTCATCTCAGTAGGAAATATTTCTGCAAAGCCAGAGAGAAAGCTTAGCCTGTTAAGTCTTGTCCCTGGGTCCAGCATGGGGCAAAGTCAAACTATAAACCTGAGAGAAGGAATGAGAGCTAATTGGGGTAGGGAGGACCAGTGCCAAAGACACAGGAACTTTATTTCTGAGTCTCCAAGATTTATAAAGAAGGCAAGCAGTTCTACACACAATACAAGATTACACAAGGTATCATCATGATTTACTGGCAGTTAGTTAAATATCAATCAGTTACTGTAAAGATCAATCGGTTATTGTAAAGATCAAGTGGTTACTGGCATTTGCTTACTTTCACACACTACTCTATGATTATTCAGCAGCCGACTATTGTTCCCTAAGATTAATTTCTCCTGCCAAAATCAGCAGAGCACCAACAGGGGAGTTGCAGGGGTTCACTCAGAGGCCATGGTTTTCTTTTGCCATGCTTTCCCCCTCGGCATCCTCATTTATAGCAGGCCTGATAGAGGCTCGCCTTCTGGTGGTCCCCTACAGTTAAGAGTGTTGACTTGCATTCCTGAGACCTGGTGGTCACATTCAGTCCCTGGCACCATCTTAAGCCAGAGCTGCACAATGGCTTGGTCTTTTTTCTCTCTCCTTTCCTCTCTCTTTATTATCAGCAAAGAAAGAAAGAAATATAGAAAGAAAGAGATAAAGAATATATATTGCAATATAAAGATATATATAAATATATTGCAATATAAATAATATATATTGCAAAGAAAGAAATATAGAAAGAAAGAGATAAAGAAAAGTGAATAAAAGAAATATATATATATATATATATATATATATATATATATATATAGTGTTTTAAAAATGTACATATGTCAATCAGGGATCTGGGAAGTAATTCATCTGCTAGGATATGTACTTACTCTGTGCAAGGACCCAGCCTCCAACCCTGGAACATCATGGTTGTCCCACAACAATACAGGGAAATCTTCAGGGATGGTGCAGTTGTGGTCTCTCTCTCTTTCTCTCATCTTCTCTCTTCATCTCTCTCTCTCTCTGACCCTCTTTAAAATAATGAAATCTGAAAACTTCCTAGAAGTAGTGGAATTGCATATACAAAACATACTAACACTGGGGCTAGGTAGTGGTGCACCTGGTTAAGTGCACATAATACAGTGCACAGTGACACAGGTACAAGCCCCTGGTCCCCACCTACAGGGGGAAAGCTTCATGAGTGGTGAAATAGAGCTGTGGGTGTCTCTTTATCTCTCCTTCTCTAACTCCATCTCCCCTCTCAACTTATACCTGTCTCTATCCAATAATATATACTTATATATTGCATATATAGTATATATATATATATATATATATATATTACTGTAACCACATTTACACAAAGGATATAACCTGGAATATAAGGAGCAGGAAGATTTTTCAAAGGCATCTGAACATCCATTGCTGAGAGAAAGGGGATTACAAGAAGTTTGATTCCTCCCAGAAAGATGAGGCTGTAAGAAACTGAAAGGACATTCTTCTTCTTCTAGCGTTTGCCCTTCTTCCGTAGCCAGTCAACAGGTCAGGTTGAAAGCTGTCAGGAGCTGCTTGTTGCTGGCTTTGAAAGTGACTGGGATCCAAGTGGATTCAGTCGGCTAGGAAGGATCATCAGTTTCCCCAATGAATGGGTACTCACGGCATGCACCACGAGAAGGTCGATCCAATGCATCCCTGAAAGGACATGATGCTAAAGAACAGATTAAAAATGAAGAGAAAGAGAGAGGGCAAGGAAGGCCAGAGAGTTGTCCTCTAGTCATATCACGAGTGATCTACACAATGGTCTTTCCTGCCTGAGGCTCAAAGGAAGGTCTCAGGCTCGATACAAGGCCCCACCATAAGCCAGAACTGAACAGTGCACTGATTAAAAAGAAAAATGAAAGTTGAGGGATGAAAACCCAGTCAGTTGGGAAAAGTAGGTGGTCTCTTCCTTCAAACATAAGCTCCAGTGGGATAAATATGCTCTCCTCCTGTGAAACACTACAGTTTGGCACCTAGCAGTGTGCTTTACACATAGTAAGTCTACAATGCACATTTTTTAAATTTTTATTACTGATTTAATAATTATCAGCAAAACTGTAAAGTAAAAGGGATACAATGCCACACAGTTCCCACCACCAAAGCCCCATGACCCATTGCCTCCATTGAAAGCTTCCCTATTCTTTGTCCCTCTGGGAGCATGAACCCAGGATCATTATAGAGTGCAGAAAGTTGGAAGTTATGGCTTCTGTAATTGCTTATATGCTGTACATGAATATCGGCAAGTGGATCCATGACATAAGCCTAGTGGGGCAAGGATCTGGAGAGGTGGGGTTCCAGGACACATTGGTGAGACTGTCTGCCCAGAGAAGTTGAGATGGAATCATAGTAGCATAACTTGGTACCTGAAAGGTGATAAGTTATAAAATAGTACAAGATGTTTAATAAACTGAAACTGAAAGGTGGGAATAGAGCATGTGAAACTAGGCTTTTTCATGTGGGGAGAATCTAGGAAATCCATTTTAGGTATGTTTCAAGTTGCTCATGATTTTATATTTTTTCCCTGAGCAAAACAGCTAATATGCAGGTGGAAAAGAAGTACTGAATGGAGAGATAGTGTCAGAGTTGAGAGCAGGACTAGGAAACTCTATCAGGGGAGATAAAAGCTCCCAAATATGAGAAAAGTATATAAATACCATTAACTGACCTATGGCACATATGTGCTCATATTTAACACAGGACCCTGTGTAACCTCTGAGTACCTGAACAGTAAGTGCAGGAATCAACAAATGAATGAATAATCTGGCCTAATCCAGGTAGCAGTCCAAGATTGCTAGGAGTGGCTTCAAGCCCAACCTTCAAGAATATTCACTTCTGACCTTGAGTCACATCCTCTCCCTGGTCCTTGGTGTTCTCACCTGTAACATTAAGACTTTGCCTGGGTCACTGCTTGCTATGAGATTTGAGGATTTGGTGACTATCTCTTCTAGCCTCAAAGGGGAAAACATATCTATGAGACTTTCACTAAACCAAAATATTTTATAACAGATAGATTCGAATCTTAGAAAACAGATGGGTAGCCTACTGGATTTTTTTTTTTGCAATGTTTTAGATCAGATTGTAAGAAGTTGGCAAAATAGTTCACCTGGATAGAATACTGGGTTTGCGGGAGTCGGGTGGTAACACAGCGGGTTAGGTGCATATGGCGCGAAGTGCAAGTACGGGCTCCAGGTTCGAGCCTCTGGCTCCACACCTGCAGGGGAGTCGCTTCACAGGCAGTGAAGAAGGTCTGCAGGTGTCTATCTTTCTCTCCCTGTCTCTGTCTTCTCCACCTCTCTCCATTTCTTTCTGTCCTATCCAACAATGTCGACATCAATATCAACAACAATAATAACTACAACAGTAAAACAACAAGGACAACAAAAGCGAATAAATAAGTAAATATTTAAAATAAAAGAACACTTGGTTTGTCAGGCACGCAACTCAGGTTCAAGTCAGAACCCCATAGAACTAGGAGAAGTTTAGGTGCTGGGCTGTCTTCCTTTCTCTCCTTCTGTCTCTGTGTTTCTGTTTCTCTCTACCTGAAAAAGATCTCCATAGAGATAAAGCCATGGTGATGACAGTAGTCGTAGTAGTCATAGTAGTCATAGTAGTAGTAGTGGCAGTAATAATATGGGTTCAACCCCCCAGTTCAGCCTACAATGGGAAACTTCACAAAAGGTGGAGCAGTGCAACAGATGTCTCCTTCTCTATCTTCTCTTCCCCTCTCAGTTTCTGTCTGTCCTAAGAAAGGAAAAAGAAGAAATGAATTAAAAGTAATTATAAAAATAATTGATTAAATTATAAATGACTGGGGCCAGGCAGTGGCTCACGCAGTTAAGCACACGCATTACACGGTACAAAGACCTGGGTGGGTTCAAGCCCATGGTCCCCACCTTCAACAGGTAAGTTTCACAAGTAGTGAAGCAGGATTGCAGATGTTTTTCTGTTCCTCTCTATCTCACTGTCTCCCTCCTCTTTCAATTTTTCGGTTTCTATCCAATCATAAATAAATATTATTAAAAAATAGTAATTACTTAAAATAATCTAGGTTTTTTTTGCCCTGTTTCTAGTTGTGCCAACTGAGACTAACAGGTTAAATAACAGAGAGTTGGGGTGGGATTTATTTTAGATTCTATCAGTCCCACAAGTTGTTAGAGTGAGCGCTGTGTTTCATCTTATGTGATGAGTTTTATTTAACTGGTATAGATACTGTTCACCTGGGGCTGGGTGGTACTGCAGTGGGTTAAGTTCACATGGAGCAAAGCACAAGGACTGGCCTAGGTATCCAGGTTCCAGCCCCCGGCTCCCCCCTGCAGGGTAGTCACTTCACAAGCTCTGAAGCAGGTCTGCAGGTGTCTATCTTTCTCTCACTGTCTATGTCTACCCCACCTCTCTCCATTTCTCCCTGTCCTAACAACAACATCAATAACAACAATAATAATAACCACAACAACAAGGGCAACAGAAGGGGGGAAAAATGCCTCCAGGAGCAGTGGATTTTATGGCACAGGCACCGAGCCCTAGCAATAACACTGCAGGCAAACAAAATAATAATAATGAAAACAAAAGTATATACTTCTCTACTGGCTATCTAGTTTACAATATCTAATGACCTGCTCAAGGATCCCCGTTTGAGCCCCCAGCTCCCTACCTGCAGGGGGTGGCTTCACAAGCAGTGATGCAGGTCTGAAGATGTCTGTCTTTCTCTCCCTCTCTCTGTCTTCCCCTCCTCTCTTGACTTCTGTTTGTCCTATCCAACAACAACAAGAGCAACAAAACTGGAAAAAATAGCCTCCAGGAGCAGTGGATTCGTACTTCAGGGAACAAGCTCCAGTGATAACCCTGGAGGCAAAAAAGAAAGCAAAGAAGCTGCTGAGCTGATGTGCCTTACTTCCCATGGATCCACTTTAGTATCTCCAGAGTTCAGTGGCTCTAAAGAGAGAGAAGGAGGGGACAAGATGGAGCCAGTTGCTTTAGATAAGACTCGTAATTACTCTAGTCACATTCATGAACTATCAACATCTGCTCCCTGACCCATGCTAAGTCAGAACCTCTCTTACTTATTTTTTATTTTCACAGATAATTATTGGCTAGATGGGTACATTCAGTAGAAGAGGATTAGCATGTTGGTCTCAGGATTTAATTGGGTGGGGGGTTGAGTCAGCCAAAGTGATCCTTCAGTTCTCTCTCTCTGTCTTTCTCATAACTAAATACACCAAACATGGTAGGGAAAAGGAGTAGAAGTTGAATATCTCAGTGTGCCAACATATTATATAAAGCAGCTCATGTCTTCCCAAATGACCCACAGAGACTAAGGACCTTACACTATATTTACTGAAATGCAACTGAACTTCAAAGAAGCTAGATAATTTGCCCAAAGTGACAGCAGTATTTAGATACCTAGCATGTAAGACTAGATGATATATTTCTTTTTTTTTTTTTTACTCCATTAAAACTTCCAAAGTTGAATTCAGAGAGCTAAACTCAAAAACACCGAGATCAGAGATGATTCAGGCTTGGCATTAACTAATTTTGTGTTAGTCAGAGACAATGTATTTGTAATTATTTTTTTTTACATAGCTCTACCTTAAAATTTTATTTTAATTGAAGTAAGATTGCTTTGCAACATCTTGCTACTTTTTCAGAGTACTTATTTATAAATCAGTACCTCTATATGTACTGATTGTATATAGATATAAGTGATATATATTAGAGATAGATATAGATGATATGGGTGTATGTGTATATTGGGTTTATGTTTACCACCATAATTAGTTTTTCTTCTTCTTATTTCTTGTAGTTTCCAGGCTTTATGCGTGCACAATCTCAGCTCCATACTCCCTTTTTTGTTTAGATAAAGAGACAGAGAGGGAGAGAAATCGCAGTACTAAAGATTCCTCTGCTGCCATAGCACCTCTCAGGCGATGCCAGGACACCAACCTGAAGCTCAACCTGTCAGTGATGTGACTGGCACCCTTCTTCCCAGTGTGACCTTCCCAGAATTCTAGTTTCCACACATCAACCCACAACCGACCTTTTATATGAATTACTTCTTCTGTGCTCCTGCTTCTCCCTCTCCTTCTAGAAACCTGTAGTTTATTCTTATAGTTTAAAAGGTTTTCTTCACTATTTATTTATCCCCTTTTGTTGCCCTTGTTGTTTTATTGTTGTAGTTATTATTGATGTCGTTGTTGTGGATAGGACAGAGAGAAATGGAGAGAGAAGGGGAAGACAGAAGGGGGAGCAAAAGATAGACACCTGTAGACCTGGTTCACTGCCTGTGAAGTGACTCCCCTGCAGGTGGGGAGCCGGGGGCTCCAACCAGGATCCTTACACCAGTCCTTGTGCTTGGTGCCACCTGCGCTTAACCCACTGCACTACTGTCCAACTCCCAGTTTAAAATTTTTTATAGCTGAATAGTATTGTCTTGGAGGTGTGTGTGTGTGTGTGTGTGTGTGTGTGTGTGTGTGTGTGTGTGTGTTTTCACATCACCTCTGGGTATGCTTCCAAAATGTATGAAAACTCTAATTCAAAATGACACACGCACCCCCATGATTTGTCCACAATTAAAGTGCACTTACTTGTCCTCACTATTTTTCTGTGAGAACAGTGAAGCCAGTATATGCAATGATCTGAGTCTAGCTTCCTTAACAGACCACTCCCATATATTCAAAACATTCATTAAAGTTGTATCCTTGAAGTCAACTAAAGTCTTAGAACTGTGATTTCTTCATTCGTAAAACCGGGGGGGGGGGGGGGATGCTCTAGCTTCATTTTTTTTTCCTTAATGAGGATCAGAATTCAGAAGGTTGGAGAATCATTTCACTTTTGATGGGTTTTTATGATTTTCACTATCAAGGACTTTAACCTGAATTTAGTTTCTGAATCAGGTAACTTAGAATCTGTAAGTTCTGAGTCTCTGTCTGATGAATTGCCTGTGAGCTGCCTGCTGAGGCATTTTTGAGCAGCTCAAATATCTTGTATTGACCTTGGAGGTGCATGCAGAAAACTCTGATAGAGAAGGACATGGTTGGAAAGAAATCCTACATCTTATGAACTCTCTCTCCTCAGGGCCTATCTATAGATTGGTGGAACCACCGGCATTTCCAACACCATGTGAAAACAAACATCTACCCCAAAGATCCAGACGTTGATGCTGGTGCACTTTTTCTACTTGGGAAAACACATGCAGTCAAGGTATGTTTTTCTGGCCCCTAGAAATAGCTCTTGAAATATCAATAGCCTTGTTTCAGAAAGACCAACTAGGGAATTCTAGCTTCCAGAATATTCTGAAAGTATCTCCCATGTTTTAAAGTACAGGAGATAGAACTGAAATAACAGAAGTTAGTGTTGGGAAAACAATATAGGGAGATAGATATGAGTCACGTGACTCTAATCTGCAAGGGTACAAACACCTCCAGTAGAAATATAACAACCCATACTAAGTATCAGAAGGATCATATATAAATGAGATTAAACAGGCTTGCTGTGGTCTGGGAGGTGGCGCAGTGGCTAAGGAACTGGACTTTCAAGCATGAGGTCCTGAGTTCTATCCCCAGCAGCACATGTACCAGAGTAATGTCTGGCTCTTTCTCTCTCTCCTCCAATCTTTCTCATTAATAAAATAAATAAAATCTCTTAAGAAAAAAAAAACAGTCTTGCTGATAGGTGGATCCAAGCCCAGTGACCTTCACTGTCTCTGAGACAACGCAAGCTAATATTAGATGATAAAAAACAGATGACTAAGGTGAGAGGTGAGTGTCCAGTGCTCAACAAGGTTATGAAGACAGTCACTCAGGGAAGACTAATCTCTATATTCAATTATCACAGAATCACAAAAACCTGAATGTGTAGTCAACCTAGTGAATTATCACTTGTTAGAATAGACTGCTGTTATTTTTCTACTCATGTTTATGTTGGTTCATTCATTCAATAACCACACAGTTCAATGTCATGAGAGACACTAAAAGGTCACACTTCTAGTATGGATTCCTTCACATCTGAAAAAGGAGAAAAAAGTTAACTCCAGAATTCCTCATTGATTGTTTTATTTATTCATTGTTATTGGCATCAGAGTTATCGCTGAAGCTTCATATCAGTACTACTAATCCACTGCTCCTGGTGGCCTGTTTTTTTTCTTTTCTTTTTTCTTTTCTTCCCTTCTTTTCTTTTTTTATTAGCTAGGACAGAGAGAAATTGAGAGGGGAAAGAGAGATAGAGAAGGAGAAAGATATAGATAGATAACTGCAGGCCTTCTTGACTATTCATGAAGCTTCCCCCCTGCTGGTGGGGAACAGAGGCTTGAACCTTGGTTCTAATGCAGGACAATGTATTATAATGCTTAACCAAGTACACCACCATCTGGCCCCAATCAGTTGTTTTTTGTTTGTTTGTTTGTTTTTTAGCTTCAGCTTTAAGTGCCTTTTACAATGACTTGCAAGCAAGTTGAGTCTCTGATGCCTGTCAATTTCTGTGAATAATACTAACCATCAATACTCTGACGTTTTGATTTTCTTAATTTTTTCCCCATGATCAATAGAGATTTTTCACATTCTAGTTCATGAAGCAGCTTCACCTGCTTCTCAAGTGCCTTCCCAAAAGCAATATTCAATGCATATATGATACAGCATTATGTCAAAACACATCCTTTCTGTTTGGCATCTGAATTCTCGTTTCCATCCAAAACCATGCAGTTGATTATGTGTTGTCCAACTTATTCCCTCCTCTCACAGTTTTGTTCTTGCAGTCTAGGATTTCGTATTTCTTTTGTTCATTCATTTGCTTTATATTTTCAGCTACAACATAAAAATGAAAATCATACCATCTTTAACAAGAGCTGGAGGCCACCTCTCCAAGTGTTACAGCTGCTGCTCTCTGGATATACTTATGAGCCTGACGGGTCTATGTAATAGCTCAAAGCTTACACTTAAAATTATCTAAAGTCAATGATCAGTTTTTTCATATAAAATGTCAATAGTTATTATAATCTCTGAAGTTCCCCTTTCATCCTATTTTACTGCCTGTATCTTTACCACTTTCTTAAGATTGTTAAGAAGCACTATTGCAGCTTGTTGGTGTCAGGCCCTAGAATATTCTAGAAGATACAGATTCCTCCTCAGGATTACTGATCCGCACCAAGGCTTCACTTGGGTTTTCCACCTACCATCACTTTCCATCCACTTCCTTTTCCATGTTTCCTACTACTTAAATATAAATGAGTTTTTAAGGTTAATTTTAAATGGTTTTTAATATTCTATTATCAAGATATTTCTTGATATCCTTAACAATGAGAGAAAGAAGGACCGTCTTAATATGAGAAGTTTACATATAGAAAGAAAGTACAACAGAATGGGGGAAAGTAAGTCAAATACAAGCCGTAATATTACAACTAAGTTAACATGGGAAAAATACCATGGGAGTAATTTTTATTAGAGATTTAACATTTTTTCAGTATTATCTAGTTCCTGGAGTAAAAGCAATCTTTTCTATGCTTCAAATCAGGATATCCAATATCTTTGTGCATGAATCAAAGACTAAATTCATCAAGGGAACAGTGGAAAATGAATCAAATCCCCAGTAGTGAAATGATATATAATCTCATCATAACTTAGAAATAGAAAAAATAGCAGCAGGAGATCACTAATGAAAACAAAGAGGAGAAAGGATGACGCAGATGGGAGGAGCCATGCTTGTGTCTTTCATCACAGGTTCCCTCAATAAATATCTGCTGAATGAATTACTGTGGGTAAAGACTAAGATTCAAGATATACTCTAAATGCCATATAGAACACCATAGTTAAATGAAAGACAGAGAAAGGGATCAGAAGTTACCCTATTCAATCACCACTACACAAAATGGGGATTTCATGGGAATATAACAATAGTTAGTTAAATCAACATCATAAATGGGCTAATCCATCCATAAGGAAGTATGGAAGGTTTTCCTACACTTTTTCCCAATTGCCAGGATTTCGCTGCTCTAAATCAATTCTCTCAAACACACTCTCTCTCTCTCTCTCTCTCTCTCTCTCACACACACACACACACACACACACGGAGAAAGAGAGAGAGAGAGACCACAGCCCACAGCACCAAAACATTCACCAGTGCAGTGGGGAAGGTGACAGGCTTGAACCTGTGTCATAAGCATGAGAAAGTAAGCGCACGATTCAAATGAGCTCTTTACAAGGTTTTCTTTTTCCAGATTTAATTGAAGCAAAAAGATACCAGAATTATTTTTTTACCATCTCAGTTCTGTCCCTTTGATACCTCAAATTTGGCAGCAAATGAATCAATGATTAGAATTTGATGCCTCTTGGGGGTTGGGCAGTAGCACTGTGGGTTAAGAGCACATGGTGCAATGCATAAGGACCAGCTTAAGGATCCTGTTTCCAGTCCCCAGCTCCCTGTCAGGGAGGTGTCACTTCACAAGCAGTGAAGCACGTCTGCAGGTGTCTATCTTTCTCTCCCTCTCTCTGTCTTCCCCTCCTCTCTTGAATTCTTTCTCTCCCATCCAGTCACAATAATAACCACCACAACAGGGGCAACAATAATGGGGGAAAATGGCTTCCAGGAGCAATGGATCCATAGTGCAGGCACTGAGTCCCTGTGATAACTCTGGAGGCAAAAAAAAAAAACTGATGCCTCTATCCATAGTGATCTTAGACAAAATATAGAGTTGTCCTTGAGGCATTGTCTCCTATTTAAGTTTTGTGGTCTCTCCATTCAGTTTGGCAAGAAGAAAATCAAGTACATCAACTATGAAAAGCAGCACTTGTATTTCTGCATGGGTGAGTCACCTTGGCATCACTCTTCTTACCATCTATCCTATTTCCTTGAAGTGCCACGTCTGAGTTGTGAGTAGAATCATCTCACACAGAATGCATTATTATTCAGGAAAGGAGGAGACCTTATTTTTTACTTACTGAGGTAAAAATCAGACCAGGAAAGTGGAAAATCAAATAGAAATTAGACCCAGCATCTTTTGACTATGGGTACTGGACAAGAAAGGAGACAGTTCATTAACAATGGATGGCAGGAAACACTCACCTGGTCTTGCATCCAGGACTCTCATCCTGAAAAGACTAAACACTTTAAAGAAGAAAATAACAGAGGAATTTTTGTATAATAAAAAGAGAAAAAAAGTGCTGAAGTAGTGAAAGTATGACAACAAAACTGAGATAGAGTTCAGGAATAAAAGTTACCTAGAACATTTTCTTTTAAATATTTCTATTGAGGGACCTAGAGCATTTCTTTGTAGAAGGAAGTCAGCTGTTTCTGTGACTGACATACCGAGGAAAAAGGTTTTTGGGGAACAAAGACTGAAGATATCCATGGGGCCAGATTGGAAAGGGAGAATATGGTAGCAGATGCCAAGAAAAACAATGACAAACAAAAAATACTTTGCTCTTAATTAAAATTAAAAAACTGATGCTCACCAAGTAGGATTCTATTATTTATTCCATCCATTATTTTTAATTGATTTAACCTAGGTTTACAATTATATATAGTTAACTTTAACCAAAGTAATTTCAGCTCTAGCTTATGATGTTGCAGAGAGAATTGGGCTTGAGACCTCAGGGCCTCAGGCATGAAAGACTTTTTGCATAAACATTATGTTATCTCCCCAACTGATAATATAAAATCTTAGGGGTGTAGTTTCATATATATATATATATATATATATATATATATATATATATATATATATATATGTGAGTAAAACTTGTTACTACACCACTAAAGTTTCAGTGTCTTTACATTAAACAGACATCTCTGGTTTTATTTATTTTTACTTGTGTACTTAGTTATTGCCACCGAGTTTATTGGTGGAGTTTGGTACCTTCATGAAACCACTGCTACTGGTTATCATATGTTTTCATTATCTTCTATAAATGATACAGAGAGGAGAGAGAGATGAAGAGACAGAGACAGAGAGACAGAGAGAGACCAAGTGCTTAACCCTGGGTGTTCACACATCATAACATACTCCCCTCTTCTTGTGCCCCCCTTCATCCCATCTAATAATCACCATGGTTTGCCCAGATATAGAGTTAGTTTTACTATTATTACTTTTTTTGCAAGACTACTTTAATAATTTCTATTCCACATATGAGTGTAACTATCTGGTAATACTTGTCTTTCACTTCTTTTCTTATCTCACTTAATATAATTACCTTGAATTTCCAATATTTTATCCCAAAAGGCAGATAACTTTTTTAATATATGAGTAGTAGTCCATTGAGTATGTAGCCCACAGTTTTATTTAGTCATCTGTCAATTAAAATTTAGTTAAGTTCATATTTAGACTATTATAGCTATGAATGTAAAAATCTGAAGTAAGAAAAGTTATATTGAACTCCAAAATATGCTCATCTAAACCATGTGTATTCACTTGGGAAATAAACTAAACACTTCTACTCAACAGTGTTTACCAACCAAAAGTAATGTGGCCACCAGTGGGGTAATTGGCAATGTCTAAAAAAATTTAGATTATCACAACAGAGGTTTTAGATGGCATCAGGATCCAAGGACTAGAAACTAAGAAGAGTCTTTAAACTCCCACAATGCACAGGACATCTCTTAGCAACAATTACCTGGCCCAAAAAGGCCACAGGTGCTAAGGCTAAAACCTTTATTGCACCATATTTATTTATTTATTTATTTATTTATTTATTTATTTATTTGTACCATATTTTCCTAAATATTAGCCACCAGTGGTCATTTATAACATGCCTAACCAAGATGACATTGGCCCTGTTTATTGAAGTGGTGTGTCAACTAACATGGCTGCTTCTTTCACTGCTATAATTCTGTGGTCCATCCTCTGTGAATCAACAGATTCCCTTCATGGATAAACATAAAAATAAATGAGTACATTAGAGTCCACTTGTGAAAGATAGGTAGCTGATTTCTCACCCCAACAGATGTGTGCCTACATAGGAAAAGTGGTTGAAGCTTCTTTCCTGAATTTGTTTGCCCATATGTAGTGTTGTCTTGAACCCTAAGTTTGTGAGGAAGAAAAAGGGGAAGAGAAGAAGTGAGCAAGGAGAAAGAAAGAAAGAAAGAAAGAAAGAAAGAAAGAAAGAAAGAAAGAAAGAAAGAAAGAAAGAAAATTAGGAATGGAGGAATAGATTGGGGAAGGAAGGAAGGAAGGATGGAAGGAAGGATGGAAGGGAGGGAGGGAGGAGGGCAAGGATAGAAGGAAGGAAGGTTGAAGGTATGAAGGAAGGAAGGAAAGAAGGAAGGAAGGAAGGAAGGAAGGAAGGAAGGAAGGAAGGAAGGAAGGAAGGAAGGGTACCTACACAGCACACCAGTACTGTTCCAATGCTAACTTCCTTTACCTTCCAATGTCAGATGATCATTTGGGATACAAATGAATCATTCTAATGTTGTTACATAGAAAGAGAATCAGTTATTTGCAAAAGGTGGCAAGACAGATTTTATGCTAAAGCAGTAAGAAATGTTTTAAAAGTAGTCTGTGCTTAAGGCAAAGACACCCAAGGAGGGGAAGCTGTTCCAAATGACTAGGTCACATTTGTTGGCTCACTGATATTTACAGTTATTAGGAGCTTCTCCTTCCAAAGGGATAGGAGTTGGGTCCTCTCCTTCCTTACCTTTCAAGAGGATGACTCCTAGTTTCTTGAGAGAGAATTTTCTGGGTTGTAGAATCTATATCTCAAAGACAATTTTTCTAATGTGAGTATTCTAATAAAAGGAAGGTCAAATGCCTGTAGTAAAATTTAGACTCAAACAAGCAATAAATTCTTACATGCCAAAGATACTTTAGTGAACATTTTTAAAAAGAAAAATGTGGGGAGTCGGGCGGTAGTGCAGCAGGTTAAGCGCATGTGGCACAAAGCGCAGGGACCGGCGTAAGGATCCCGGTTCGAGCCCCGGCTCCCCACCTGCAGGGGAGTCGCTTCACAGGCGGTGAAGCAGGTCTTCAGGTGTCTGTCTTTCTCTCCCCCTCTCTGTTTCCCCTCCTCTCTCCATTTCTCTCTGTCCTATCCAACAACAATGACATCAGTAACAACAAAAATAATAACTACAACAACGAAACAATAAGGGCAACAAAAGGGACTAAATAAATAAATACAACAAAAATAAAAATAAAATAAAATAAATAAAAAAAAGAAAAATGTATTTAAAATAGAGGGGAAGGTTCAAAGAACTTCCCTGGGCCTCCTTTGTGTAGTAAGCAGAATCATAGTCTTGAGGAGAAATAGTTGAATAACCCTGGTGTTGAAGAATCCCTGATTTCTTGATAGATCTCCTGAATTATAATGCCTGTTATTTCTACCATACATGTCATAAATTCTTTGTTTTCTCTGTAGTTCTGTCTGTAATCTTTAGGGGATGTTTAGCTGTTATCAAGGTAAACAGAAAAATGAGTCAAAAGGTCCTTCACGCTAACAAAGGCTTTATGTGATATCCCTGAATTATGGTTACATACTCAGGGTAAGGTCAGGAGTTACAGAGTAAACATAGAATCTAATCTAATTACTAGAATTGTAGGTAACAAATCCGATATAAAATGTTCTACATACTAGGAAAGAGACAATTATTTGTGCTTCGAGGTGGTTACCTGTACCCTTAAGATGTTTATACTTGATATAACTGTTAGATATCCTCAATGCACATATACTCAGTAAGTAGAGGAACAGAGAGACCCATGAGAGAGATCCCATGCAGAGACATTCAGCAGAGCCTCATTGTAAGATGGACGATGTGTATCCACCACTTCATCTCCCTTCTTTCTCTCACTACAAGTGGTGTAATGAAGTTTATTTCTCAACTCTGAGATATGAGTGAAACTCTGCTCTTGATATCCACAGAGCCCCTGAGTGTTTTGTTCTGTTTTGTTTTGTTTCATTTCGTTTTGTTTACCCTAGGAAAGAAATTTTGCTTCTTTTCTCTGCCAATTCAGTATATTGTCACAAATCTCAGACCTAATTTTGTGGAATCTTTGAGAGAATTTAAAATCTCACAGCAAATAATCTTCCAAGGCCTCTGTCCCCATGATTCAAACCTCCATCTCTTTTAAGGAACTTGAGCTTGATTTCTGATTCAGTCTCAGAGCCTCACAATATCCAGTGGCTCTTGGAAGGTAGATGTGGGTCCATCACCTGCATGCCATCTCAGGAATGCATGCTGAGAGGCTAGATTCCCTCTGATGTGCTCCATTTCACTGAAGCTCCATTTCACTCATCAAATCACCACCTTTGCATTGTGCTTCTTTTTCAGTTGCAGTTCCTTTCTTCGTGCCTGTGTATTTCAACATGAGTAGCATATACTTTATGTACCTCCACTGGTGTTGGGTGGTAAGTAATCTGATTCATTTTCAGAGACTGGGTCAGAGAGACACCAGGCAATAAAAATTCTTTGTGCTTTCTAGAGAGGGTAATGTTAAATAGCGGACATCAGACTGAACAAGCATATGGAAGTATCCTAATCTGATGACAGGGATGGGAAATCATCTATATATAGGACACCTAACATTTAAACACTTCTCTCTGCAGGATATTGCCTGGGTCGCCAGCTTTTACATTCGGAACTTGATCACATTTGGACCTTTCTATGGGATCTTTGGAACCATGTTGCTCATACTTCTGGTCAAGTAAGAAAGCAAGAATAGATTCTTATTCTCATAGTCAAGATGATCCTCTTAGTTTCCTCATCTAACCTTTTCAAGATTAGCAGAAGATAATAGCACCATACCTCCTTCTCTATAGCTGATGCTTTTGACATATTGTGGATGGGGACAACTTGATAAATGAGTTCCTTGGGTCAAGGGGGTGGTTTTAGAAATATCTCTCTTGGCTGGACACCTGCCTTGCCATGAATGACCCAAGTATGAGTCTCTCAGTGCTATATTTGAGTATTACGACACTGGAGGAAGCTTCAGTGTTATGGTCTCTCTCTATCTCAGATAATCGGGTGTGTTCAGGGTGGTATGGCCATTGACATGTCTCTCTATCTCTCTCTGCATCTTGATCTGTGAAATCAATGATTTGATGAGTCAAAAAAGAAATCAGAAAGAGCTTCTTGGGGGTTAAAATTGCACAGATGTCCCTTTTATTCAGTGGTTTGATTGCCAACTCTTGTATATTAGATCCCATTATAGTCCAATTGGATATAACAATCCTTTCCAAAGATAATGGAAGATGAATTCAGTGATTTTATGATTAGAAATATCCCCTAAACCAAACAGCCCTCTGTAACTTCCCAGTTTATTTCTTCCTCCCTCATTTTTGCACATTATTATTCTAAATCCTACATAGTAATAAAGATGGTGGTCACTACTGCTAAAGACTCTGTACACATTGACTTACTTGATAAAATCCTGGCACAAACTTGTCATGTAGACACTGCCATCTTCATTTTTCTGTTAGGGAAACTGAAACTTCTAGAGATTCAGACATTTCCTTGAGGTTATAAAAGAAGCAAGCCAGTGGCAGGTGCCAAGCCAGAACTTGAACTCAACTGTATGCCATGGCAAAGCCCAGGCTGTCAAGTATTTTCTTTAACCTATATGTTCCCTAGCTATCTGCTCTCATACATATGACAGCAAAACAGGTGCTGGGACTGAAAGGCTGGAGGATCACCTCTAGATATACAGAGTTCCCAAACTGAAAACATAACAAACAAATAAACAGTAACTGATGATATGGGAACCTTTGTGTCAATTCCATCATCTCCAATACTGAGCCAACTTTTCTATGGGATGTGCAACTGACTGAAAGTGAAGCAGCCCAAGGAAACAATGCTTCTTCTTTTAATTCCCATAAGGCTTCTCGAAAGTCCCTGGCTGGCATACATCACCCAGATGAGCCATATTCCAATGGAAATGAATGAAGAGAAAAACGAACACTGGTTCAGCACTCAGGTAATAATAGGGTTCCTGAGAGAGGATCTTTCAAACCATATGGCTTAGACTCAGGTTACCTCAAATTAGAATATTCCTACTTGGGAAATGTTGGCTAAGGGTCCTGCCAATTGCTTGATATAGAACTCCAGGAAGTAGGTGCTAGGATCATTCCATTTTACAAATAACAGCATTGAGTCAGGAAGCAATGGAACAACTTGCAGGAACCCACAACTAGCAAATGGTAGAAGCAGGTTGTTTACTTTGATAGTCTGATATTGGAGACTTTGCATTAAACTGAATTTTAGTAAACTTTAGAGTTCAAGCACCAATCCAGTTCACTGTTTTTAGTAAATAAGATTTTATTGAACTATAGTTATGTTCATTCATTTACATATTGTGGTTGCTTCTGTGCTTACTACAAGAGTAGATTTAAGTATCTGTGACAAAGAATTAATATTTTTTCCTTCTGTAACTATGCTAGCCACCCTCACACACACACTCTTAACCTCCATGGCACAACTTTTCAAGGGAATCTATAGCCTCTAGAGCTAAAGATTTAATTTTATATCAAGATATATGATGGAATCCATTTCATTATATGAATAGAGGGAACAGAACATGATCTCCAAGAATATTGTAAACTGTCAATTGAGTTTGATCAGTGAAGAATACAACTACCTTCCAAGCCAATGGTCATGACATGATTAACTGGAGAATCCAATTGTCTTCTTGTTTCTTTCTCCAAGGTGATTCCCAAACTCAGTGGATCATCCACAGAACAATGCTTATTAAGCCTTTTGGCACAGAACCACTTTACATTATTACATCATTCAAAGTTACTGAGTTTGACCAGTGCATAACCCAGGTTCAAGCTGGGCCCCATTGAAGAAAAGTTTGGTGCTATGGTCTCTTTCACAGTCTCCCTCTACTTCTCTATCTAAAAAATTAATAATAAAATAAAAAAGGTTTTAAGTTATTAAGAACCTCAAAAGGTCTATCATTTGGATATTATAACTATTAATTTCTGTTGAATTGGAAATTAAAACTTATAAAAATAACAGTATAAAGCAAGTGCATGTAAACATTGGAGTAAAGGTCATATTTTGTAGACTTGGGGGGGGAAATTTTCACTGTACCAGCATAAAAGAATGAAAAAGGCATAATGTAGCCTAGAAATATCATGAAAATTGTTTGACCTATTTTTTCTGGTAGACAAGAAGGAACCCACCAATTAAGCACACTTTGAGAACAATGACACAAAACAACCATAAAAATTAACATTCCAAATGGCAACTACACCAATTAGAATTAAAGTTTAAGAAACACTTTTAAGGGTTCTTCTTAATCTTGACAATCTGGAGAAAATTGGGGACTCTTTCAAGATAATTCTTTTTAGATGCACAAAATCCATTAGATTACAAAAGAAACCAAATGTTGTATTGGAGGGCAGGGGAAAGAGCTTAATAGTTACACAAACAGTCTTTTATGCCTGAGACTCTGAGGTCACAAATACATTCTGCCATATCATCATACAGAAGATTTGAGCAATGCTCTGGGAGGAAAAAAAAAAAAACACCAAACTACCTGTTGTCAGGTAGTTTGTTGTGGTTTAATATCAAAGAAGAATTTCTATAATTATTTGACAAGATTGATGAAACATTTTTCCTTTTTCCAATAAGATATCTGATTGAGTTAAAAATGTATTTTTATGTGTTTTTTATTTATTAAAAATGTATTTTTTAAAAAGGTTGTGTTAGAAAAGTTGTGGGAGCAAAGGAACTCTTATATTTTTTGGTGGGAATGTAAATTGGTCCAACCCCAATGGAGAGCAGTGTGGGGAAATGGATATATTCTATAGCCCAGAAATTGCCCTCCTGGAGATAGATGCTAAGGAAGAAAGCACATCCATCCAAAGAGTTCTGTGTATAACTATGTTCATAGCAGCACAATTTGTAATAATGAAGACCTGGAAGCAACCTAGGTGTCCAACTACAGATGAGTAGCAAAAGAAAGTTGTGGTATATATGCGCAACAGAATACTACTCAGATATTAAGAATGATGACTTCACCATTTTCACCTCATCTTGGATGGAGATTAATGGAATCATATTAAAGGAGATAAGCCAAAAAGAGATATAGGTCAGTGGTTAGGATGTATAAAGTGTATTCCTTGCCAGGTGTCTGAACCAGCACCATGTGAAAGTTATACCAGGGGGAGCCCTAATGTGCCTGTCTCTTGCTCTTACTATCACTTTATATATCTATATGAATGAAAATTCTGGTTGGAGGTGGGTAAAAATAAGCGCAAAGTACAAATAAATAATTAAGCATTTGTTTGACCCTTAACTTATATCTAATAGAAACTTACTTTTCACAGGTCATAGCCACCTGCAATGCTGAACAGTCTTTTTTCAATGACTGGTTCACTGGGCACCTGAACTTCCAGATTGAGCACCAGTAAGTGATAAAAGTAGTGATGCATGTGAGAATAGGGGCTTAAGCTTCCCATAACAATACCCCCTCTCCTAAACAGACCAGAGGAGAGATCTATGCTTAGGTTCTCATGGAGGGGGGAATGAACCAGAATTCTCAAAAAGCTACTATCTTCCTGTTGGTATCATGGTATCAAGGGAAAGAAGGGAAAGGAAATAGAATGAAGGAAGGAAGGAAGGAAGGAAGGAAGGAAGGAAGGAAGGAAGGAAGAAAGGAGAGAGAATGAAAGAAAGAAAGAGAGAGAGAAAGAAAGGAAGGAAGGAAGGAAGGAAGGAAGGAAGGAAGGAAGGAAGGAAGGAAGGGAGAGAATGAAAGAAAGAAAAAGAGAGAGGCAGGGAAACAAATGTGGAAATTTTTGAGTAGAAATTGAGTAGAATGATTGAAAAGTACCAGTTATTGTTTATAGACTAATATGAACTTAGAAACTGGTGATTGTTTTTCTCTTCATTTTTTTGGCAATCTCCCAGGCAAACATTCAGACACTGGTAGTTGAATTGTGTGGGAGAATAACTGCAAACTAATTAATAACCCTATCTATATCTTTATCTTTAGATAAAGTTATAAAGTAATCAACAATGAAAGCTAGTCCCTACTGCAATTGTCAGTAATATGTAGATGATTTACCAGTGGGTCAGTTGGGTGATCATGCCTTAATGATAAGAAAAGTGAAACTACTTGGAAAGCCAGTCTCTTACGGACAGTCAGGATAAAGACTTTTCATGCACTCCTTGTCACAGTTACATTTATCATGGTTAGAAAAACAGATAATTCACTTCTATGTTATTTTATTTTCATGATTTCTCCCATGTCAATGCTTCACAATTTCAGCAAAACAGAAATGAATTATTTCTCGTGTTTTATCAAAGGAAGTTAAAAGTCATGGAAGCCATCAAGCTGTTATTTGAAACCTTACTTAAAAAAATTTAAAAAAAAAACACTTCTCTTCAGTTTTTTATCTTATTCCAGTACTTTTCCTTCACATGCCCTGGCTAGAAGTTTTTGGATACTAACCTAGAAACAAAAATTATTGGGGAAGAGGGTGACTATCTCCAACTTTGCAGCTAATTCAAAATGGTATAGTTCCCTAAGATAGCATGATGATATCAAGGCTGAGACTCCAAGGTCTGAGTTTCAGCCCCTGCACCACAGACTTGATCAGTGCTGTAGTTTAAAAATAAGTAAATAAAAATAGAACAAACTGGTGGGGGGATCTATATTTGCATTGGACATGGACAAGGAAACACATTCAACAAGGTTATTATGTATTCTTTTGTCACTTCCAAGACATTCACCGTCTGACCACAAGGCTGCTAAGGATAAGAAAATAGAGTATTGGGAAAGATTTTTAACTTCTTGCAACTTCTGTTGTGCAAGGGCAAGGCTGAGTCAGCATTGCTAATAGGATTATATGTAGTAACAGGGAAAAAAAAAAAAAGGATACGATGGTGTTGGTGCACATGGTTGACCACATATCTTACAATGCCCAAGGATCTGGATCTGGGCTCAAACCCCTGGTCACCTACTTGCAGGGGGAAGCTTATCAAGTTTCTATCTATCTATCTATCTATCTATCTATCTATCTATCTATCTATCTATCTATCTTCCTCTCTCTCCCTCCCTATCTATCTATCTATCTATCTATCTGTCTGTCTGTCTGTCTGTCTCTCAATTTCTCTCTGTCCTTTTCCAGTAAATAAATAAAGCACTAATAAAAGAAAGTTAGAAACAGAGCATGGGAACTTCTTTGGGTTCCTTTTTGACATCTTAACGTTTATGTCTCCCATTTCTCTTTCCCTAGTCTGTTCCCTACTATGCCACGACACAATTATCACAAAGTAGCACCTCTGGTGAAGTCACTCTGTGCCAAGCATGGACTGCAGTATGTGAATAAGCCCTTGTTGAAGGCGTTTGGAGATATTGCCAGGTAATACATGGTCCCCCTTGATGCAAAGTCCCCATTTGCCAGGCTAGTTGGGGGTGCCTCTTCCTGGGTGCATGCTCTCTGTGTTGGAGAGAACTCTACTGGAGCCAGACTGGGCTGATATTCATTTAGTGATGCAGGAGAGAGAGTCTTGAACTCGTAGTGGAGTGGTACTGCAATGTCTTTATTGATCAGAGAGGAAATACTTTTATAGGATATAACCAGAAATGGCAAGACAGAAATGGAAATGGCTAAGGAAAGGGAGTGGAGAAAGGCAAAAGTGGGCTGGGAAGGTAGAAACTTCCTTAGCAACTGTTGCAAGGGTTTTAACTGGTGGGATTAATGTTACCCTGCAGGCAGGGAGCGTCTGAAGGTACAAAGAAGATAGATCAAAGGAATAGAATGGGTGGGAATCTTTCAGGTAAACAATGATTATGTAAATAGACCATAGTATCAGGAATGCAGAGTGGAGCAGGGGGAGCTGGTTTAATGCCTGATATCTGCAACTTTCTTTTTATCTAATGACCATAATACCAGGAATGTGGGGTGCTTTGTGAGGCAGGGAGTCTGGATAGGAGGAGACACACCTTTAGGGTTACTCCTGTCCCTCCTTGCTCAACTGTTCAGTAGAGAGAGAAACTAACAGGATAGACGCACTCCTAATGTCAAGCCCTGCCAAGCTCAACCACATCTTCACAATTTCCTGACACCCATTTACCATCACTGATGCTCATCCTCAGAGTCTCCATTAGCTTGAGGATCATTCATTTGTATGCCAGGCTTGGACATGAGACTCTACTTGGAATAACATCACACAGCAGCAACAATATGAATGATTTTTACCATGAATCTGTTTTCTAGGTACTTCATGAAAATACTTTGCTATCCAACTACATTTCAGGCTGCTGAAAACCAGGGCTGTGTGTGTCAAATGTTTCTCTTCCCTTCCATAGAAACTCTACATGCTTGAGAATCAGAAATGGTAGGAGAGACTCTCAAATCACTAGACCCAGTGTGCAAACTTGGGTGTCTGCAGAGTTCAGCAGGACTAAAATTGGTTTTTGAATTAGGCAAGGGAAACTGGAGCCCTGTACACTGATATCAGGGATGGTAGCTCAAGAATCATGTAGACTACATCAACTGAAGATACACCATTTCCTAGGGAAGAGTATGCTGGTCAGTTAATCTCTAGTGTCTGTTTTTAGTAGGTTCCTCTTTCCCTGAATATTGGGAAGAACCTATACACACCCATAAGCTTGAATGACACCAATAAGGCCAAACTACATTATGACCTGCTCTCTGATTATGTCGCCATAGTGGACTCAACCTCCACCATCTTCCTTTTTGCCTTGCAAATATCTTATCTCCCTTCTGTCGCTGTATAAACTCCTTGTCCCCTTGCCACTTCATTTCCTGTGCCACCTTTTCTTCTGCCTGGAATGTTCTCCCAAGCCAACAACTCCCCCCTCATATCAACATATCAGCTTCCAGTCACTCTCCAAGGATCATCTCCAGTGCTTTTTCTTCAGCCCAAGCCCTCAGGAATAAATCTGTCACATCCCCTTGTTCTGTTCATTTGTGACATTTGTTACAAACGTAATTAAACAGCACTCTGCATAATAAGCTATTCAGTGTTTGTTTCCCCAGATATACCAAGAGGATCCAGGTGGACAGGACTTAGGACGTAACTCTACTGATTGCTCTATCATCAGAGTCTATAACAATAGCATGTTAGGTGAACATAAGGTGAGGGTATATACAGGTGTATGCATTATCTTATAGAGACTAGAGATTTTTTTTTCTAAGACTGGAGAAGGTAATGTTTTGGAATACAAAGAGAATAACAGGAAAGAAACACATCTCTCGAGAACATAGCTTTCACATAATGGTTTCACCTGCTGAACATTTTAATTCCTCATTCCACAGGGCCTTGAAGAAATCCGGAGCCCTCTGGGCGGAGGCTTACTATGAAACTTGAAACTGATCATCAACTTGGAATTGTGTGACTTCCTGTGTCTGGAGAAATCAGAAGCAAAGTCAAAGCTCTTCCTTTTTGGTGCCATTGGCATACCTGAATATTTCTGGAGTGTCAATGCTGAAGACATATGAGAACCCATTCCCTGAAGATTTTTTTTTCATTAAATTAGAAGCAAATAAAACTCAAGATGACTTGGCCAGGGTGGTTAATGGAAAAATGAGAGTACGATGTGCTTGGTATCTTATCAAATCTATTTTTAGCTTAATATGACTTTATAAGTAATTGAATAATGGCTTATGGGACTATATGATTACAGGGGTTTAGTTCCACATCATATGCACCATCAAAGTTCTGTGCCCCAACCCACCTCAATTCTAACCCACCACAGTTTTGATAAAGTGTTAGAGACTGTTTGAATACTTTGTATTTGATGAGTGGAAGAAAGATCACATGTTTTGATTCCCTCAGTTTTATGTGTTTACTATGAAAATTTGTGTCTTTTACCTCTTTACTTACTTAAACACTACCATCTTCAATTTAGTCCTAATAACAGGCCTTGATCACAGCATCTCAGTAACTGGGGCCTGGGTACAGGAATCAAGGGAAATATTTTATTTTAATAAACTGAGCACAGGCAAATTGTGCCAAAGGAGGAAAACTTTAACAGGATTATATATCACAATTGTTCTTAAAAAAAAAAAAAGAAAAGAAAAAGAAACATGTATTTAAGAAGCTCCTGTTGAACTTTTTTTTGCTTAGCTTAATTTTTGAATGTAATCTTAATTCAACTTTAATTTACATGTGTTAACTTCTTTAGAAACTGAGTGCAATTAACAAAATATCTTAAGATGCTTCTATATCTGCTTCAAACTTGTGTAACTGTACTTGTATGTCTTCGTATAATTAAGTGCATTTAAACAGCCTCTGCATTTTAAAAATCTCTTTTATTGGGGTGGATTGGTGAATTACAGTAGATACAGTTGTTGGTACATGTGTAAAATTTACCAATTTTCTGCAAATATTCTCACCTCCATCCTAGATTCTCCATCATCATGGACCTGAACAGCCCCCTTCCTAGCCCCTTCCCAGAGTCCTTTACTTTGGTGCAATATACCAAGTACATCCCAAGTTCTACTTTGTGTTTCCCCTTTTTGTTCTTGTTTCTCCACTTCTGCCCATGAGTAAAATCATCCATATGTATCCTTCTCTTTCTGACTTATCTCGCTTAACATAATTTTTTCAAGCTCTATTCAAGAAGAAGTGAGAAAGATGAGTTCATTCAGACCTAGTAGCAAACCAATCAAGCCAATTAAGGTGCAATATTTAAAGATGAGTGTGCTCTGCCAAAATAAAATAAACAATAATCATAATGGACTTTTGCTGAGTCATAAGCTTATTTGCATAACCCTTAGTCAACAGAAGTACTTTTTATTTCACTGTTCAGTAACCTCGATAAGAGAACATGTGTTTGTGGACAGAGGATAGATAGCATAATGGTTACCCAAACGGACTCTCATGCCCGAAGCTTTCAAGTGCCACGTTCAATCCCCCATACCACCATAAGCCAGAGCTGAACAGTGCTCTGGTAAAAAAAATAATTAATAAAAATAAATAAATAAATAAGAATAATAAAAACATGTGTTTCAGTGTATAACACTTAATGGTATGTATATACATTCCTTATATTGGAGAGCTACTCTCTCCCCTGATCCATATTTCTAATCCTATTCTCAACCCTGACACTATCTTCCCAAATAAAACTTTTAGTCCACCTTCATGTTAGCTATCAGGCTGACAAAAATTGCTACAGTCATGGGGCCCTTGGAACATACTTAGAATAGATAAAACAGACTTCCCATCTTCTTCCCACACAAATACCCCCTCATTCTATCTGCTCTGTTCCTACCTTTGAGTTCCTTAGAGTTATTAAAAAATTTGTCCTACTTTATATCTACCCACTTTTCAGCCACCAAGTTCCACGTGCTACCATGATGCCATCCTGAACTCCGTGGGCAGACCAACTCACCAATGTGTCGTAAAACCTCACCTCTCCAGAGCTCTACCCCAATAGGGAAATATAGAAACAGGCTGGAGACATTCATCCACATGCTAATGCTCATGTCCTGTGGAAAAGCAATTACAGAAGCCAAAACTCCTGCCTTGTGCACCCCATAAAGAATTTTGGTCCATACTCCCAGAGGGATAAAGAATAGGGAAGCTTCCAATGAAGGGGATGGGATAAGGAAATCTGGTGGTGGGAACTGTGTGGAATTGTATCCCTGTTATTTTACTATTTTGGTAATCATTACTAAATCACTAATAAATTTTTTAAAAGAAGCATACTGTTGTAGACAAGTGTATATCAAGTATATCACTATTTTTCAGGCTTAGTATCAATTAAACATGTCTTTTTTATTTTTATTTTTTAGCATGTCTTACAGTGAGATCACTTCAGACATCTAAATATGGGTAAACACATACTGACTGACATTCAGGTTCCCAGATTTTGCTCCTTTGTTGGGAGTTGGGGTGAAAGAATACAGCAGAACCAGACTCCATCCATCAATATCTCCAAGAAACTCAACATATTTGTCTGTTGCTGGAAATTCTGTCAAGAAGCATACCATTCCCTTCCATCAAATACCACAACCTACTCTTCTTTTATTTATTTATTTATTTTGTTGCCTTTGCTGTCTTTTATTGTTGTTGTTGTTGTTATTGTTATTATTGATGTCACTGTTAGATAGGTCAGAGAAAATGGAGAGAGGAGGGGAAGACAGAGACAGGGAGAGAAAGAAGACACTTGCAGACCTGCTTCACCACCTGTAAAGTGACTCCTTTGCAGGTGAGGAGCTGGGGGGATTGAGCCAGGATGCTTATGCCAGTCCTTGCACTTCATGCCACAGAGCCACGTGTGCTTAACCCACTGCTCTACTGCCTGACTCCCACAACCTACTCTTCTTATTCTTCACCAAACACTGCTCTTATGTGTATCATATGAGAAGAGAGAGAGAGAATGCATAGTCAACAGTGCCACACCAGGACTTGCAATACCAGGGATTGAACCAGGAGATTCAGTGACACAAGTCCTGTGCATGACAGCTGAACTTATTTCCCCACTTGAATTTCTGTTGTTGTTTCTGAATTACATCTCTATGTCCAGGAGTGAAGATCCAGTAGCTAGAGAGTGTAAAGACTACAAAAAAAAAAAAAAAAAAAACCCACCAAGGCTAAAGGAAAGGAAGAAAAAGGCCAATCACTGAAATGCCTTTCAGGTTCTGGGAGGTTATGGAAGTACATTAAAGCTAAGAAACAAGGTCAAGGGGCCCATCATGTCACACCTATTAGAGCACACATATTACCATGCACCAGGATCCAGGTTCAAGTTCCCAGTCCCCACCTGCATAAGTCGTGAAGCTGTAGATGTCCCTCTCTGTCACTTCCTCTCCTCTCAGTTTATCTCTATAAAAAAGTGGGGGCAGAAGACAGACAATGGTGCACCAAATTAAGAGCACATGGTACTAAATGCAAGGACCCATGCAAGGATCCTGGTTCAAGCCCCCAGCTCTTCACCTGAAAGGGGGATGCTTCACAAGAGGCAAAGCAGATCTGCAGGTATCTTTCTCTCTCCCTATCTCCCCTTCCTCACTTGATTTCTCTCTATCCTGTCCAATAAAATGGAAAAAATGGAAGCTAGGAGCATTGCATTTGTAGTGCCAGTGCCAAGCCCCAGTGATAACCTGGAGGCAAAAAAAAAAAAAAGGAAAGATGAAGGAAGGAATGTTGGTCATTATGCCAGGTCCTCTGCATTTTCTCTGCTGTGGTCTATTTACATAATCATTGTTTTGCCTAAGACCCGCCCTGCCTGCAGGGTATTGTTTTAATCCCCACTGGTTAGATGGAAGCTTGCTACTTTCGAGCTCTTTTCTACTCTCCACAATCTCTCCTACCCATTTCCTTTTCCGACCTGCTATTTCTGCTTCAGAAGATATAAAGGCATTTTTCTCTGATCAGTAAAAGCATTGCACTGCATTCCCACTCAGCAAACAGTTCCTGGTTCCTCTCCCATGTTGCTGAGTAAGCAGCAGCCCAGGTTGGCTCCAATCGAGTTCTCTCCAACCCAGAGAACACGTGCCCAGGAAGAAACACTCTCAGGCTAGCCCAGTATCTGGTGCCTGAACAGGGACACACCCCTTAGCTTCACACACTTAGCTTCACACACGTAGGGCCAGACCTACGAAGGCACCCCAGATAAGTATATGCCACTTGGCTCTCTGCAGCCTCGTGTTTTACAAAGGCACTGTGATTCTTTTTTTCCTTCTTATTTTTCTGAGACCCCTCCGCCATGGGCAATCTTCATCCTTATGAAGATTTTTCTCAAATCCTCTACTCTTTTTTCTCTGTACAGTTTTTATATATCTGGGACATTTTTATTGGGGCCACACCTTGGATCCTCTTGACCAAGGTCACAGCTTTAAGGGAATATATAAGGCACCCTCACAAAAGGCTAAGGGACCTTGAGTATGAGGTCCAAGAGTTAAGGGAGATGGTCATTTCGCTTACTAGAGAATTAGATACAGATCTCTCCACCCTGCATGATTTTCTTATCCCTGACTTAAAGAAAAGGGACCTTAATGCAGCTCCTGAGAAGGTACAGCTAATTCCTCCAATATCTTTCTTAGTCTCAGAGATTTCCATTACGTAGATCTGTCCCTTAAAACCTTGTGTAACTTTTCCTTCTAATTTCTTGCTTCTTTACAAAGTTTTCTTAGAAATTTAAATTGGCTTAGGCAATATCTTTATCTCCCTATTAGGTGCCTCCAACCACTGTTTGATCTGTTAAAAGGAAACAAACAGCCCTCCTCAAAGCATATATTATCCGCTGAAACACCCTTGGCTCTGGAAAGGGTTAACCAGGCTCTCCAGGACATGTACTTCTTTAGATTCTCCCACTCCTCTCCGATAAATCTTCTAATCTTTAACTCTACCCCCAAAGTAGTGGGGGCACTGTTGCAGAAGCACGGCATTCTTGAATGGCTTCATACACCAGTAGAGGGAGCTTCAAGACTCCTTACCGAGATTGATGCCTTAGCATTTATGATTCTCTAAGAAAGAAAAAGATCAATTCAGGTCTTAGGAAGGGAACCAGATTCAATCATTCTTCCCTTTTCTTTCATAGATACAGAGTGGCTCATACGCCACTATTCTCGTTTTGCCATAAGTTTAATGGGTTTTCCAGGTCAATTAGATAATCATTTTCCTTCTAATAAAGTGACAGCTCCATTACTTCTTTTGCCTCTACTAGTACCTAAACTTTTCTCTTGAGATCCCATCCCTTCTGCTCCTACAATCTTCACTGATGGTGGAAAAAAGGGAGCTGCTGCCTTTATATATTATCTAGACAAGCAATATCCCACATCTCTCTTTACTGAGCTTCCTGATAATTCCCCTAAGCTCAAAGAACTTTATGCTGTTTTCCTTGCATTAAAAGTTGTACCAGAAGCCTTCAACCTTTTTTTCTGACAGTGTGTATACTGTTAACTTACTTCCATGACTTGGTCGTTCTTATGTGAGACTTGATGACAATCCACTTTCCCCTCTCTTAATTCAAATTGCCTCTATGCTCTGTTCTGGAACCCAACCACTGTATGTTCAACACCTTCGTTCTCACAGCCCTCTTCCTGGTCCTCTGTCCAAAGGGAATGCTGCAGCTGACCACCTCGCCTCCACAGGAATTCTCCTAACTTCATTCTCTAATCCTGCTGACTTCCATTCCCTAACCCATGTTAATCTTAAAGGCCTTCAAGCTTGATTTACTGATATTCCTCTGGCACAGTTGAAACATATTTTTGATACGTGCTCCTCCTGTGAAGGTCTAATTAAGACATCTGCTGTTCAAACTCTTCGGGTTCATGCCTGAGGCTTAAAAGCCAATGCTCTTTGGCAAATTGATGTCACCCCCTTAGCTCAGTTTGGCAAACAAAAATATGTGTTTGTCTCAATTGATACTTTCTCTAAGTTTATGTGGGCTACAGTTCAGATGGGAGAAAGCTCAAAAAAGCTTATAAGCCAGTGTGCTCTCCTATTTCGTTGTAATGGATATTCATCTTCAACTTAAAACAGACAATAGACCTGCTTTTACCAGCAAACAATTTAAAGGCTTTTGTTCCCTCTGGAACATTAATCACACTACAAGCATTCCCTATAATCCTCAGTAGAAGGGATTCTCGAGAGAGCCCATCAAACCCTTAAGGCTCAATTAAATAAAGAAAAAGGGGCAATATACCCCACCCCTACTATCCAACTGACAAAAGCCTTAACTACATTAATCCTCTTTAATATTTACAAAAATTCAAACCAACCTCCTATTATTCTTCACCGGCAAATATCATCACCCTCCCAGCTATTAAGGTCAAATGGAAAGACTCCCCCTCGAAAAATTTGGAAAGGACCTGACCCATCTATTGACCATGGGAAGGGGTTTTGTATGTGTGTTTTCACAGGATTATTCAAAACCTGTCTAGCTTCCTTCCCACAATGTTCAGCAATGTCCACAAGATGGCACAGCTATCCCTGAAGAACAAGAAACACTACAAGAGGATTAGGTGCACACCAAAACCCATAATGCGACATGGTAGAACCAGTAAAACCTGATTTACAGAGTCCAAGAAACAAAACCTCCCTACCACTTCTCCCTCCCCCCTCATTCACTTGGAATATCTTAAGCTTGCTGTCTGACCCCTCTGCTTCCAGTGTGTTTTGTAATTGAATGAATAGAATGACTGAATTTTTTGTAGGATTCATTTAGCTCAGAGTACTCTGAAACTTAATTGACCTTATATGGAAACACCAGGTGCATCCATGGTTTTTGGAGACGTCCAGAAACATTTCTAAAATTTTTTATTTTTTTTAAGTCTTGGTATAAATATGAAACTATTAGTCTTGAAAACTGTGTGAGTAAAAATGGTTCAACTAAGACAGTACAGATTTAAATTTGTGTTTGAAATGATATGTCTTTGGAACAAAAGTTCTTTTCCTCTGTGTATTAAAGACTACATGTTTGTGTGTGTGTTTGAAGTTTGGTAAACATTAACTCTAAGGTTAAAAGTGTAATTTTGAAGCTACATTCTTACCAGGCAAAGTTAAATGAAGTTTTCAACACGATTCTTATAAAGGTAAAATTAATTTGCTAAAGTAACTGAGTATTTAAGGTAAAAGTCTAAATATTTAACAAGACAATTCATTATCTCCAAAATTAAAATACAAATTCTATATACAGAACATTTTTGAAGGGCCCCCAAAATGCCCTGTGAACTGATCTTGTGGAAATTAATCCACAACAAATCTGGCATCAATCTCGCATTGTAAATGTTCTAGGAAACATTGTCACTAATGTGTGTTAACCCTCTAAGTAACCTGAGTTGGTTTAAAGTTCAAAGCAAAAATTAGTTAAAAATCAATATACTTTAAGAAAATTTGGTTATAAAGGTATTTAAACCAATTCTAATCATCCAGTTATCAATTATAGCAAACTTCTAATTTGTTACAAGCTTTTTCTTCACAAATAAATGTTTACAGCTATGTCAGGCCTTCACATGAAGAAGCATCTGCTCATACAGTAAGATATTAAATTATATAAGAAGTCCCTCCATATACAACTTAATGTAAATTAACAACAGCATTCACATATTTTTCTACACTTAATTGGTGTATTTCGTTTTGCCACTATAGGCCTGCCTTTGTCAGCCAACAATTTAAAGAATTTTCCCCTTTATAACATCACCCATACCACAGACATCCCTTACAACCCCCAAAGACAAACTATCGTTGAGAAGGTCCACCAAACACCTAGGCCCAATTTAATAGAGAAAAAAGGGGGGATACATCCCCCCAATATGCAGTTGGCTAACACACTAACTGCATTAAACCTCTTTTAGTATCCATAAAAATTAGAACCAGACGCCTTGCTAACCATGGGAAGCAGATTTGTATGTGTTTCTTTCACAGGAATCCCTAGAAATCCATTTGGACCCCTGCCCTCTGACAATGCCCACAAGATGGCACAGCTACAGTGCCCCCCAAAAAAACATGATGTGACATGGCACGATCTGAAGAGCCTGATTAATAGAGTCCAAGACAAAGCTTTCCTACTGCCCTTCCTTCGCCCATCACGGTCTGCCCTTCATGTTTCTGCTTCGCCTGTCACCTTTGGGTGGTTTCAACTCCCTCTCTACAGAAAAGCGGAATTCCAGTGGCTGTCCTTCCCCATCAAGATAGATGTACAGCATTTCTTCCCCTGGTCATTGGCATTGGACCGATGCTTCTATTGAACTTGCTGGTGGACCTTTGGTCACTTCCTTTACATTGCTGGGTTTCCCATGGACCAACAGTAGCAGTCCATGAACTTTACAGCTAGCTGTTTCAGAACCAGATCTGGTGCTTTGCAGCACCAGATCACCCCTCTCACGCCTCTTGCCACCATCCCTCTGCCTGCCAGGAAGCCCCTTCAGCCTACCAGACCTCCCCTTGGCATCACACTGGCTTTTGCTGCTCTCCTACTTGTGCCTCCCTGTCTTGTTCCAGTTCTTTTGAAAACCCTTGCAGGATATCATTTAGGTTTCTGCTCAAAAGGTTTCTGTTCACCCCTACACTGCTATTCCCCTGTCAGATATGGAATCTTTTGTAGACATTGACCCATTTAAATATGGCCATTATGTAAAAAGATAGGGAGAGGTGCAAAGAGGTTGTGGGGAGGGGCTGGAGCCTGGCGGAGCTTAACCTGAGAGATGAGTCCCTCCTGGTAAGTCTCTATGGAGGGGTTGAGCAAAAGGGAGGGGACACATAAGCCTCAAAGGGTTGGCAGCCATGTAAGTCTTCCATCCACCACAAAAACATCCTACATCTTCCCACCGGAGTCTGGAATTCCTTAAAAAACATTAAGCCTGTTCCAACCTACACTTCCTGATACTATGGCCATTAGATAAAAAGAAAGGGGGAGGTGTTGGAAAATTGTGCAGATGTGGTTGCAGGGATCCAAACCACCCTATTTCCATGATAGTATGATAGAACAAAATGTAGCACCCGGAGTGTCACCTTTGGTATCTGATTGTACTAAGTATTCTGAGATCAGAATCTGGATCTCATGCTGGAGGGATAATAAAGGGACAATGATTCTATCAACCAACTTGCAGTAGCTGATTACATTGTTCTCATTGTTGGAAATCATGCCAAATAGAAGTATACTCTTTGTAGATTGACTACACTTGATTAGTACAAGTAGTAGTAATGGCATCATTAGTAGTATTTATTAGCAGTAGTATTTATTAGTAGTATTACTATTATTTTGCCACCAGGGTTACTGCTAGGACATTCACCTATGATAAAATCTATTACACTACCCACTGAACTTACCACCCAACACCCCTGTATATAGATGCTCCTTGTTTACAAATGTTCACCTATTTTTTATTTTTTATATTGATTTATTTATTCCCTTTTATTGTCCTTTGTTGTTTTTATTGTTCTAGTTATTATTGATGTAGTTGTTGTTGAATAGGACAGAGAGAAATGGAGAGAGGAGGGGAATACAGAGAGGGGGAGAGAAAGATAGACACCTGCAGACCTGCTTCACCGCCTGTGAAGCGACTACCCTGCAGGTGGGGAGCCAGGGGCTCTAACTGGAATCCTTACTCTGGTCCTTGCACTTTGTGCCACATGCATTTAACCTGATGTTCAACCGCTGAACTCCTGAATGTTCAGCTATTATCCTGGTTACTCCATGAGGACACTGACCCTGAAGATGGTGGTCATTTGATCATCAGCCCCAGTCCACTGTTTGGCACTGACCAGTAATAGAAACATGTTACTCAGTCATTCACAAATCTGTAAAGTTACATTGGTTTCCAACTACTGGAGGAAAAAAAAAATCTTGAGAAAGGAGGTGACACACCTGGTTAAGTGCACACATAACAGTGTACAAGGACCCAGGTTCAAATCCTTGTTACCCACCTGCAGGGGAAAAGTTTAATGAGTGGTGAAGCAGAGCTGCAGGTGTCTCTCTGTCTTTCTCCCTACCTCTCCTCTCAGCTTTTCTTTGACTCTATCCAATAATAAATAAAAAGTTTTTTTAAAAAAGAAAAAAATCTAAAGTATCAAACCAGGATGTTTATGCTTGGCTTATTATATTACATGGATCCACAAAGAGTCTTTGAAATGAAGAGCGGTGTCATTGGAATTGGATTCTAAAAAGACTCTTCTTAAAGCCACACAAAAGATCCTGGGAGGGAAAGAAGGACAAAAGATAGAAGTGTAAACATACTCTTCAGAAAGTTCACCAAGACAAGAAAAAAAAGTAGAGAGTTAGACTTGATTAATAGATAATCTATTTTTTCTAAATAAATGTGTATTTATTGAATTATTGGCTAGCATACCCACAACACTTTTCTGGCATATGTAGTACTGAGGGTCATCCTCAGGAGCTCACTGTATACAGGTCCTGTGCTCCACCAATGAGCCACCTCCCTACCCTCTGACAGCAATCTCAGAGATGCCTTTACTGCAAAGAATTGGGTATAGGGCCAGGCGGTGGGGCACCAGCTTATGTGCATACATGACACTGCAAAGACCAAGGTTCAAACCCCTGGTACCCTCCTATAGGAAGAAAGCTTCACAAATGGTGGAGCAAGACTGCAAATGTCTCTCTGTCTCTCTCCCTCTCTCCTTCCTCCTCTTTTTTAAAACAATTTTTTAATATTTATTTATTTATTTTTCCTTTTGTTCCCCTTGATTTTTTAGTTATTGTAGTTATTATTGTTATTGATGCCATCGTTGTTGGATAGGACAGAGAAAAATGGACAGAGGAGGGGAAGACAGAAATGGGAGAGAAAGACACCTGCATACTTGCTTCTCTACCTGTGAAGTGACTCCCCTGCAGATGGGGAGCCGGGGGTGGAACCAGGATCCTTACCCCAATTCTTGAAATTTGCTCCACATGTGCTTAACCTGCTGCACTACCGCTCAACCCCCAAAAATTTCTTTTTAATTGTTTTTCATTTATTATTGGACAAAGACAGCCAGAAATAGAGAAGGGAGTGGTAGGTATAGAGAGCAAGAGACAGAGACACTCCTGCTGCCCTGCTACACCACTCTCAAAGCTTCCTCCCTTGCAGGTGGCGACCAGAAGCTTGAACCATGTCCTTGCATATTGTAATGTGCGCACTTAACCAGGTGTGCCACTGCATGGCCAATACCTAGTTTTTTGTTATTTAAAGAGAGAGAGACAGAGAGAGAAGTAGAGCATTACTCTGGCACATGGGATGCTGGCATCTGAACTCAGGATCTGATATTTGAAAGTTCAATATATTATCCACTGCACTACTTTCCAGATCCCAGAACAAGGGAGTGGGGATCAGGGGCAGAAATTCTGTGCCTTAATTGGATCAAATAGAAGGTGATCAAAATAAACTATATGTGTCACACATATATCTGGAAGGTCGTAGGTAGCTAGAACATCATCTTTAACAATGCTGATGATGTTGAGCACTGAGAACAGTTATAGAGGCTGCAGTAGTAACCTAACAGCTGACCAGGGCCAGGCCTGATTCCAACACTTTAGTAGGCGTTGGTTTTTCTTTGTTTGTTTTTGCCTCCAGGGTTATTGCTGGGGCTTGCTGCTTGAAATACTACAAATGAACTGCTCCTAGAGGTAATTCCCCCCCCCCTTACTTTTTCCCTTGTTGTTATAGATGTTGTTGTTGTTGTTGGACATGACAGAGAGAAATCAATCAAGAGAGGAGGGGGGAGACAAAGATAGATACCTGCAGACCTGCTTCATCACTTATGAAGCGACCCCCTGAAGCATCATATTTAATTTTTTCCAATCAGAATTAAGGGTGGAGACTATTGTGTACATGATGACTACAAAGCTTTTTGGAATTTTTTTTTCCCCTTTTGGCAATCTTTTTTTTTTTCCCTTTCAGTCTGTTGAGAGTGAAACCGAAAGAAAGACAAACAGAGCGGAGAGACACTGGCAGTATGGCTCCACTACTCAAGAAGCTTCTGTGTCTGAAGAGAAGAACTTTAATCCTGAGCCTTGAGCATGGTTATGTGTGCATTCAATGTCCCCTTAATACATTAGTTTTGTTTGTTTATTTTACTTTTTGGGGATCAGGGGAGATAGTGAAGTATAGTATACTTGTTAAGACATAGACACAATTTCTTATTGTTTTCCATTATATTTATTTATTTATTGGCTAGAGACACAGTCAGAAATTGAGAGGGAAGGGGAAGATATACAGAGAGAGACAGAGAGACATCTTCAGCTCTGCTTTACCATGAGAGGGAACTTACAACATAATACATAAAATGGTTAAGACAACAAGAAGAAATACTGGAGAAATGAACCAGGACAACAGTCCAGCTAAAAGTCCCCCAGAGGGTGAAGCACAAAATAATGAGTTGAACATCCAAACACTAGCTAAGGAAATAATCACAGGAGTGAGTAAAGGATTTGAAAAAATTATAATCAGAAATACAGGAAGAACAAATGAGACTATGAAAGAAAATACTAATTATCTCATGGTTATTAGAGAGCTGAAAGCTGAAATCACTGAGCTAAGAATGCAACTAGCTGAAGAAGCTAAAACAGTATCATAACAGGGAAATAAAATAGATTAACTCCAGAAAACAGTAGAAGGCAGAGAGAAATAGAATCAATGAGGCTGAAGACAAAATTAGCAAGATCAAGGACAAACTAGAGAAAACTAAAAAAGAAGTAAGAGATCTCAAAAAGAGATTAATAGATGCTGAAAACAACAACAGAGTCCTATGGGATGACTTCAAAATAAACAACATACACATTATTGGAATACCAGAGGAAGAAATAGAAGAAGAGGAAGAAAGCATTCTCCAGGCCATAATAGCTGAAAACTTCTCTAGTCTAGACAACATCAAAGACATAAAGATTCAAGAAGCCCAGAGGGTCCCAAACAGAATTAACCCAGACCTAAAGACACCAAGACATATCAAACTTAGAATGGAAAGGAATAAGGATAAAGAAAGGATCCTGAAGGCTGCAAGAGAAAAATAAACAGTCACCTACAAAGGAAAACCCATAAGATTAGCAGCAGACTTCTCCACACAAACACTACAGGCCAGAAGAGAATGGCAAGATGTCTATCGAGTGCTCAATGAGAAAGGCTTTCAACCAAGAATACTATATCCTGCTAGACTTTCATTCAGACTAGATGGAGGCATCAAAACCTTCTCAGACAAGCAACAGTTGAAGGAATCAACTATCACCAAGCCTTCCCTTAAAGAAGTTCTGAAATGTCTTCTATAAACAGTCAGACAATCATAAATATGACATATATCAGAACACTCTAAAACTCTACAAGAATGGCGTTAAAATATCTTCAATCTTTGATATCAATAAATGTCAATGGCCTGAATTCACCTATTAAAAGACACAGAGTAGGAAGATGGATCAGAAAATACAACCCAACAATGTGTTGTCTACAGGAAACCCACCTAACTCAACAAGACAAACACAGACTTAAAGTGAAAGGATTGAAAACTATCATACAAGCCAATGGCTCACAAAAAAGGGCAGGAACAGCTATTCTCATATCTGACATGATAGACTTTAAAATAGATAAGATTAAAAAAGATAGGAATGGACACTACTTAATGCTCAGAGGATTAGTCAATCAAGAGGGCTTAACAATTATTAACATCTATGCACCCAATGAGAAGCCATCTAAATACATCAAACTTCTACTGAAGTAGCTACAGCAATATATTAACAGCAACACAATAATAGTAGGGGACTTCAACACCCCACTCTCTCAACTTGACAGATCATACAGGCAGAAAATCAGTAAAGACATAAGGGAGTTAAATGAAGAGATAGATAAACTAGAACTATTGGACATTGTCAGAGTCATTCATCCCAAGAAACTGGAATACACATTTTGCTCAAATCCACATGGGTCATTCTCAAGGACAGACCATATGTTAGGCCACAAACACAGCATCAGAAAATTCAAGAGCATTGAAATCATCCCAAGCATCTTCTCAGCCCACAGTGGAATTAAACTAACACTTAACAATCAACAAAAGATTAATAACAGTCCCAAAATGTGGAAGCTCAATAGTACACTTCTTAACAACTTATGGGTCAAAGAGGAAGTAAAGGAAGCAATCAAAATGTATGAAAATGAAGACACAAGCTATCAAAATATTTGGGACACAGCTAAGGCAGTACTAAGAGGGAAGTTCATAGCTATACAAGCACACATCAGGAAACAAGAAAAAGCACAAATAAACAGCCTGATTGCACATCTTAAAGACCTAGAAGAAGAAGAACAAAGGAACCCTAAAGCAACCATAAGGATGGAAATCACTAAAGTTAGGGCAGAAATAAATAACATTGAGAATAAGAAAACCATACAAAAGATCAATGAAAGTAAATGTTGGTTCTTCAAAAGAGTGAACAAAATCGACAAACCTTTAGCCAGACTCACATGACAAAAAAGGGAGAAGACCCAAATAAATTGGATACTAAATGAAACAGTAGTTATCACAACAGACACCACAGAAATTCAACATATTATGTGAGGCTTCTATGAACAACTATACACCACCAAGCTAAAGAACCTGGAAGAAATGGACGATTTCCTAGATACCTACCAACTTCCAAAACTAAGTAAAGAGGAAGTAGATAACATGAACAGGCCCATCACAGCTAATAAAATTGAAACAGTTATCAAAAATCTCCCCAAAAATAAAAGTCCTGGACCTAATGGTTTTACAAATGAATTCTACAAAACCTTCAAAGAAGAACTAATACCTCTACTTTTAAAAGTCTTCCAGAAGATTGAAGACACTGGAATACTCCCTGCCAGCTTCTATAAAGCCAACATCCCTCTGATACCAAAAGCAGACAGGGACACAACCAAAAAAGAAAACTACAGACCAATATCTCTGATGAACATAGATGCTAAAATATTGAACAAAATTCTAGCCAACCGGATATAACAGTATATCAAAAAGATTGTTCATCATGACCAAGTGGGGTTTATCCCAGGCATGCAAAGTTTATTTAATATACATAAATCAATCATTGTGGTCCACCACATCAATAAAATCAAGACCAAAAACCACATGGTCATATCAATAGATGCAGAGAAAGCCATTGACAAAATACAACATCCCTTTATGATCAAAACACTACAAAAAATGGAAATAGATGGAAAATTCCTGAAGATAGTGGAGTATATATTTAGCAAACCTACAGCCAACAACATACTCAATGGTGAAAAATTGGAAGCATTTCCACTCAGATCAGGTACTAGACAGGGCTGCCCACTATCACCATTACTATTCAACATAGTGTTGGAAGCTCTTGCCATAGCAATCAGGCAGGAACAAGGAATTAAAGGGATACAGATTAGAAGAGAAGGAATCAAACTCTCCTTATTTGTAGATGACATGATAGTATACATGGAAAAACCTAAGGAATCTAGCAAGAAGCTTTTGGAAATCATCAGGCAATACAGTAAGGTGCCAGGCTATAAAATTAACATTCAAAACTCAGTAGCATTCCTCTATGCAAACACTAAGTTAGAAGAAGCTGAAATCCAGAAATCAATTCCTTTTACTATAGCAACAAAAACAATAAAATATATAGGAGTAAAGCTAATCAAAGAAGTGAAAGACTTATATACTGAAAATTATGAGTCACTACTCAAAGAAATTGAAAAAGACACAAAGAAGTGGAAATATATTCCATGTTCATGGGTTGGAAGAATTAACATCATCAAAATGAATATACTACCCAGAGCCATCTACAGATTTAATGCTATCCCCATCAAGATCCCAAGCACATTTTTTAGGAGAATAGAAAAAATGCTACAAATGTTTATCTGGAACCAGAAAAGACCTAGAATTGCCAAATCAATCTAGAGAAAAAAGAACAGAACCGGAGGTATCACACTCCCAGATTTCAAACTGTATTATAGGGCCATTGTCATCAAAACTGCTTGGTACTGGAACATGAATAGACACACACTGACCAGTGGAATAGAATTGAGAGCCCAGAAGTGAGGCCCCACACCTATGGACATCCAATCTTTGACAAAGGTGCCCAGACTATTAAATGGGGAAAGCAGAGTCTCTTCAACAAATGGTGTTGGAAAAAAATTGGTTGAAACATGCAGAAGAATGAAATTGAACCACTGTATTTCACCAAATACAAAAGTAAATTCCAAGTGGATCAAGGACTTGGATGTTAGACCAGAAACTATCAGATACTTAGAGGAAAATATTGGCAGAACTTTTTTCCGCATAAATTTTAAAGACATTTTCAATGAAACAAATTCAATTACAAGGAAGACTAAGGCAAGTATAAACCTATGGGACTACATCAAATTAAAAAGCTTCTTCACAGCAAAAGAAACCACTACCCAAACCAAGAGACCCCTCACAGAATGGGAGAAGATATTTACATGCCATACATCAGATAAGAGTTTAATAACCAACATATATAAAGAGCTTGCCAAACTCAACAACAAGACAACAAATAACCCCATCCAAAATTGGGGGGAGGACTTGGACAGAATATTCACCACAGAAGAGATCCAAAAGGCCGAGAAACACATGAAAAAATGCTCCAAGTCTCTGACTGTCAGAGAAATGCAAATAAAGACAACAATGAGATACCACTTCACTCCTGTGAGAATGTCATACATCACAAAATGTAACAGCAGCAAATGCTGGGGAGGCTGTGGGGTCAAAGGAACCCTCCTGCACTGCTGGTGGGAATGTCCATTGGTCCAACCTCTGTGGAGAACAGTCTAGAGAATTCTCAGAAGGCTAGAAATGGACCTACTCTATGATCCTGCAATTTCTTTCCTGGGGATATATCCTAAGGAACCCAAAACATCCATCCAAAAAGATCTGTGTACACATATGTTCTTGGCAGCACAATTTGTAATAGCCAAAACCTGGAAGCAACCCAGGTGTCCAACAACAGATGAGTGGCTGAGCAAGTTGTGGTATATATACACAATGGAATACTACTCAGCTATTAAGAACAATGACTTCACCGTTTTCAGCCAATCTTGGATGGACCTTGAAAAATTCATGTTAAGTGAAATAAGTCAAAAACAGAAAGATGAATATGGGATGATCTCACTCTCAGGCAGAAGTTGAAAAACAAGATCAGAAAAGAAAACACAAGTAGAACTTGAACTGGAATTGGCGTGTTGCACCAAAGTAAAAGACTCTGGGGTGGGTGGGTGGGGAGAATACAGGTCCATGAAGGATGATAGAGGACCTAGTGGGGGTTGTATTGTTATATGGGAAACTGGGGAATGTTATGCATGCACAAACGATTGTATTTACTGTTGAATGTAAAATATTAATTCCCCAATAAGAAATTTAAAAAAACAAGGGCAACAAAAGGGAAAATAAATAAATAAATATTTTTTTAAAATAGAAGGAAAAAAAGAAAATGCATGTCAGAAAGTCTAAATAGACAAATTGAAAATAGGTATAAAATGGAAAATAACATATACACTGCTTTCATTTTGAGGATATTCAAAAGGAAATAAGCTCTTAAATAAATTTGAAAAGCAACTCAATCCCTGAAACTTGTACTATGGAGTAAAAAAAAAAAATTGTTCTGGACTCTGAACTGCAAAGAATTCTTAAAGGTTAACACTAAACAAGAAAAAAAACCTTTCTTTCTGAATTATATAAATTAATAGCAGTCTTATCTTCCATGGTCAGAGGATTACAAGTCCTTAGCTATATTTTAGGCTACTTAGATCCAGGGATAGCTGAAAAAGAAAAAAAAACCATAAACCCTAACTAATTTTTATTTAATCAGTGCATTTAGCTGGCATTTCTCTATATGCTTACAATTTCAACTATTTCTGAGACCTTGACAAATAATAACTAGGACCAGTGAGTGGACCAAATGCTACTTCTAACAAAAGTTTTGGTGAGAAATTGATACAAACAGACATACTGTTCCCCCAAGAAAAGAGAGCAAGAAAGATGTAGAACAGCTTAATGGAGGAATTAAAATGTAGGCCAGAATAGAATGGTTGACTTGGGAAGAGTATCTAGAGATTAAACCATATGAAGACTAAGTAAAAATGTCCATGAAGTGCAAGTCCAAAATTCAGCCATCAAGAGGAAATACCCTTAAAAATTAAAAGCACTCAAGAGCAAAATTACATTAATTTTTTAAAAGAATGAATTATTGATACACACAACTTAAGTGAATCTCAAGATTTATTTTTTCATCACGATGAGTTTAAAAAAAAAACCCAAAGGTTATATTCTCTATAATTTAATTCAATTTATAAAAAATATTTGAAGTGACCATACTATAGAGAAGACATGAACTAATAGAGACATGGAAGAAAGAAGGCTGGGAGTGATTATAGAAGAGCAACCCAAGATTTTCTTTTTGGACTGGAAACTGATTGTTGGGGAGAACAGAAAACAGCACTGGTCATAAAATTGTGTATAAGTCAACACCAATGTCCAAATAAGTAAAGGTAAAGTTGGGAAAGTGCTAATAAGATCAATGAGTTGAGGGGTTGGGAAGATAGCAATAATGGTTATGCACAAAGACAGAGACTTTCATGGCTAAGGAACCAAAGGTCACAGGTTCAACCCCAAGCACCATCACTAACCAAAACTGAGTAGTAATCTGGTAAAAAAAAAATTAAATTACAATTTAAAAACAATGAATAATAACAAACTAAAATATATATAAATAGGTTGTGTGCAAACTATAAAATTCAAACAGAGGTTGTGAAAGACATTGTTATTGAAGCAGGTTGTTTTCATTTGCTATAGAAAAAAATATGAATTTAGTGGCTTTTTAAAAACACTGATTTTATTTTTATTTTTTTAATTATTTATTTAAGAAAGGAGATATTAACAAAATCATAGGATAGGGGGTACAACTCCACACAATTCCCACCACCCAATCTCCATATCCCATCCCATCCCCAATAGTTTTCCCATTCTCTATCCCTCTGGGAGCATGGACCCAGGGTCGTTGTGGGTTGCAGAAGGTGGGAGGTCTGGCTTCTGTAATTGCTTCCCCGCTGAACATGGGCGTTGACTGGTCAATCCATACTCCCAGTCTGCCTCTCTCTTTCCCTAGAAGGGTGGTCTCTGGGGAAGCGGAGGTCCAGGATGCATTGGTGGGGTCTTCAGTCCAGGGAAGCCTGGCCAGCATCCTGATGGCATCTGGAACCTGGTGGCTGAAAAGAGAGTTAACATACAAATCCAACCAAATTGTTGAAGAATCATGGACCCAAAGGCTGGAATAGTGGAGAGGAAGTGTTGGGGGCATAAACTAGGGCAAATATATACCTGAAAGCGGTAGTACACTAGAGTTTGCAGTGAGTACTCCCCCCAAAAAACACTGATTTTAAAATCATGTTTGAAGTGGGTCTGGCTTGTGGACTGAAAACAGCACCTCAGTTCCCAGGAATCTTTGATGAACTATGTAGGATGCCCTCACTGTCCCTCTGGATAAGTTAAGATATATATTCAATTCACTTCCATCATGGTTTGAGGGTTATCCAACGTTACTCTTGAGATATTCCTGAGGCAGACAGTCATTAGCTAGCACAAGACTGTCTACCTCACATGCACTAGAGTCTAGTAGCTGGGTACATGTGCGTATCATAGGGATTTCTTCTACTTACATTCTAGAAGTAAAATGCTAAACAAAAGTTTGTTAAGTTGGGGGGATGGGTATTTGTTGTGGCCCCCAACAAGAGTTAGGGACAATTAGTATATGACTGATGTCTGCCTGAGGTGGAGCAGACTGACAAGGGGATGTATTCAAGGATGGACTTGGAGCAGCTTGCTCTCTTGATTAGATTACCTTCCCCATGGACTCATCATTTGCCATGGCTCTGGATTGATCCTGGTCTTTTCAGGTAGTGATTTTGGGTAGCTTAGTTTGCGGACTTTGGTCTCTTACCTATTTTTCTAGCTAGACTTCTCCCCTCACATTCTCAGTGACTTTACTGAATAAACCTCTCTTTTGCTTAACCTTACATGGAACTGCTTATTTTGCAGTACCTAGATATTTGCCTTTTACCCGTTTCACCCAAATAAAATCACTAATTGTTTAAACCCTTTCTCAGCGCCACAGCCCAAAGCCCCTTTTAAGTTTTAAGTTTTGAGTTAAAACAGGGATTAGATAAGAAAAGAAAATGTAGGTGAAGAGTATAGTATACATTTTGTTGTCAGCCTTCTCTCCTGAAACCAGCATGTGGGAAAGAGTTAGAAAATGATAGAAGTGCTCATCTTCATTTCCAAATTAGTCTATGAAGAAAACCCCCAATTTTTTTTTCAAATCATTTTACTGAGGATTAATGGTTCGGAGTATTTATTAACACATGAAGACTTTTTCTCACCTCCCAGTGATAGGTGTTGGCAAACACTCTGATTCCCAACATGGGTCTTTCTCCACCACTGTCCACCAGGATAGCAACATCCTCTCTACCTTCTCCTCCTACCCCAGAGTGTTTTGATTTGATGCAATATACTACACCCAACCCAAGTTTAGTTTTATGAGTCCTAATTTTTAAGTATTTATTTATTTATTATTGAGTAGAAACAGAGAGAAATTGAGAGGGGGAGGGAAATTGAAATTGATAGAGGGAGAGAGACAGAGAGACACTAGCAGCCCTGCTTCACCACTTATGAAGCTTCATTCCTGCAAGTGGGGACCAGGGGCTTGAGCCCAGATCTTTTTACACTGTAGTGTGTGCACTTAACCAGGTGTACCACCACCTGGCCTCCTAATTCCTTATTTTTTTTTTTTAGTGATTTAATAATGATTGACAGGATGTGGGATAAGAGTGGTACAATTCCATTTAATTCCCACCACCAGAGTTCCATATCCCATCCCCTCCATTGGAAAATTCCCTGTTCTTTATCCCTCTGGGAGTATGGACCAAAGATCTCTATGGCATGCTGAGGTGGGAGGTCTGGCTTCTGTAACTGACAGATTGATCCATATATCCTGCCTGTTTCTGTCTTTCCTTAGGTAGGGTTCTGGGGAGGTGGGTTTTTCGGGTAAAACTTTGTTAGGTACTTCCTAACAAAGTTACAGAACCTAGATATAGACCAGGGTCCATCAGATGGGTACATTACACATATATCCATAAGTTACGAGGAAAATATCTACATTAAAGTTAAAGTGTGCAATGGTCCGCAGTGACTCAGTAAGTATAGCAAGCAAGTAGAAAGATCTAAAAAAGACACCATAAAGTATTTAATCAGATATTGTCTACTTATACCTAGCTACCCTCCTCACCTACTTCCTATTTCACTTCCTTCAATCCCTCTATGTCTAACTCTGTCAGATAAAGTAAGGAATACAAAAGCTGGATAAGGGCAAGAGACTAATTTCCTAATTTTTTAAGACAAAGTAAAATGGGATTCATTTTCCTACAAGTCAAGCACATTCTTAAGTGAAAGACTGGTTATGAAGGAAGTTATGTTAAGTAGCAATTAACCAGTCTTTTGACAGTCACTCTCTTTGATGTTCATGCATGCTAATCAAAGGTTGAATCTAGTGTTCTCTCAGAACTCAAGATTCTGCCCTGACAACCTTATTATCAAACACTACTCTAGAATTCTTGTTCCAAAGATTGCTATCTGTACTACTAAGACAGCACAAAGTACAAAAATGGAGTGTTTTTAATATTTATTTATTCCCTTTTGTTGTCCTTGGTTTTTTATTGTTGTAGTTATTATTGTTGTTATTCGTGTCATTTTTATTGGATAGGAGAGAAATGGAAAGAGGAGGGGAAGACAGAGGGGGAGAGAAAATAAATTCCTGAAGACCTGCTTCACCGTTTGTGAAGTAACTCCCCTGCAGGTGGGGAGCTGGGGCCTTGAACTGGGATCCTTGCACCAATCGTTGCACTTTGTGCCACGTGTGCTTAACCTGCTACGTTACTGCCTGACGCCCAAAAAATAGAGTCTTATCTAGGGTTGGTATTTTTAAATATTTTATTTATTTTAATTATAGAGATAAACAGAGAAGGATACACACACAGAGAAAGAACTATTCAGCTCTGGGATTATGATTGAAACTGAGACTTTAGAGCCTCGGACATAAATGTCTTTTGCACAACCATTATGCTATCTCCCCAGCCTTGGAGCTGATTTTTAGAATACATCCATATTTAGAGAGAAGAGATTAGGAGTATTTTTTCTTTAAATCAATAAACAAGCATCAAAACAATTGAATATATTATAAAATATGCCATGTTAAAGGATCAGGCTTTGAGACTTCGGTCCCCACCTAAAAAGGAGAAACTTCACAAGCAGTGAAGCAGTGCTGAAGATGTCCCTATCTATCTATCTGTCTGTCTATCTATCTATCTATCTATCTATCTATCTATCTATCTATCTATCTCACCTATCTTAATTTCTATCTGTCCTATCAAAATAAAATATGTTCAACTAGTAGCCATTATATTTCTCACATTTGGACCATATCCAATTAAATTGGGTGAACCTTTAGATTTATTTCTTTTTTTTAAGATAACCATGTTTTTTTGTTTGTTTGTTTATGATCCTGATTGCAGCTCTATTATCTAGACCAACTCTCACTCTGGTCCCAGAAGTCATTCACAGGCACCAAGTGTGTCAACCTTTTGTCCCTGTCCCTATCCCCAAAGGCATGACTCCTCTTTGTCTCCTGCCCACTATAGGTCAAGGTCTCTCTCTGGTCCATCTGCCCCATCTTCAACATAGAGTTTCTTAGACATAAGAAAAAATACTGCCTTATTCATAACAGGAAAGAATTTTTAAAATATTTATACTATAGCAAGGTAACTCAAAAAAGTTTCTAATAAAAGTAACACAAAAATAAAGCTTATCCTCTCAGGAAAGCTTAACTGTTTTATTTTTAATTGGGCAATAACTACAGAACATCGTTATTTCTAATTTCATTTCAACCCTTGGAACCTAACATCTCAAGGGAGCAAGTACTAACCCCCTAGGTTGCAGCTATAAACTCTCTAATTAGGGGAAATCTCATAAAGACACCTTGGTGGGCAATCAGCCTGCACCAGTTGTAGAAAGAGAATCTAGAGAAAACTTGGGTGTAAGTCAAACAAAGCAGATTTCACCTCTTTCTTTCTTCCTTTATACCTCTCTTTCTTTCCTTCTTTCTCTCTCTCTTTCTTTCTTCTTTTTTCTTCAAAATCAGTCATTTAGTTTCCTAGTGTATGAGGAAAATGATGCAACAGAAGTGTCAAAGCCAAGGATCTAGTATGTTTCACCCCAAGACCAGGAGGTGTCTTCAAGGTGTTTTCAAGATCTGTCATTGCTGGTCACATAACAGAAGTGGAGTACAGAAACTCAACTGGGTTGATGCTGTACAGGAAGAAATGGAAGGACCCAACTGATTGAGAGATAGAGTGATTATATGATTGAGTGACTGAGTGTATTATCTGCATAGATTATCATGACCATTTCTGAGTAGTTACTCAATGCCTCCTCCTTACTAGAAATATTATACAAATCACTTCACTTTGATATCACATCCTTTTTTTTCTTCTTATTGGGAGGGTTATTGCTTTACAGTGCCAACATTGACAAATGGGTATCATTTCATTTCTCACCAGGACCCCAAAGTTCTCTTCTGCTCCTCCCTCCCCTACTTTCCCAGAGTCCTTTGCTATACAATACACCATGCCCAGTTCACATTTCACTTTGTGTTCTCTCTTCCTGTCCTTATTCATAAGTGAGATCACTCATTATTTGTTCTTCTGTTTTTGGCTTATCTCACTAAACAAGATGGCATCACATCTTTACAAAGCAAACCATACTTCTTTCACTTTCTCTTCCTTATTATAAAAAGCAGCATAGTCTATTTAAAAAGAAAAGGATGACGATTATAATTTTCAAGATCTGTCTTTCTTATAGTCCCTGCTTCCAGACATAATCACTTAATATTTGCATGAATCCTTCTTAAGTTTTTTTCATTCACACATAAAGAAAATGGAAAAAAGAGTGGAAGACTTAGTTTCCAAAGGGCCCACACTTTATGCCCTATGTGCAACTTGCTTTGATGTATTGTCATTTGGCAACATGACATGAATTGAACACTGTACCTTTTTTTGTATTATATTAAATATTTGTTGACTAGAGACAGCCAGAAATCCAGAGAGAAATGGGGTGATAGAGAAAGAGAAAAACAGAGAGAGACCTGCAACACTGCTTCACCATTTGCAAAGCTTTCCCCCTGCAAGCGGGAACAGGGGGCTTGAACCCTGATACTTGTGCATTGCAACATGTGCACTCAACCAGGTGCACCAGTACCTGGCCCAAACCTGTCCCTTAAGATCTATGGTATTTGATACTTTCTGGACTATGTGTTGTCTCATAACTATGAAACTACCCATGTTTATTCAGCCTTACATCTAAATTTTGGTTACTATATACAGTGTTACAGTGAGCATCGCCGTCTGCTAAGTAACTACTTGATCTCATTTTAGGGAATGGAACTGAAACCAGATGGAATGGCATTCCTTATTTGCACATTGTGATGGGGAGCAGTAACCATTCGTGCCCACGTCTGCCTGTTTGCTTTCCACTGCACAGTGCTGGAATTAAGGAAATTTCAAAATCACTGGGACTTCAAATAGGTTCAACATATCAAAATATTCAGGTATGTGCACATCCCTGACACTGATTTTCAATAACTATTTTTTTAAAAAGTCCCCATACTTTTATATATTTTGCTTGAACACAAAATGAATAGATTAATAAATTAATTGCCTTTCCCTATAGATACCAGTTTAAACAGACCCATAGCTAATTAATTATATCTTCCTCTCTGACAAGTTATTTTATCCACTAGATGGAAGACTCCTTGAAACAGATGCATTTTACTTGCTTTATAGCAAATTACCTTGAGGAGGCAACTTATAGAAATGTATAACCCTTAACTAACCCTTAACTCTTGCAAATATTAAGCTGAAGAGAATTGCTTCATATTGTGTCACTGCAGGATTCCCTAATTCTATTTCAAAATATTTGAAAGAACTAGATTCTCACATCAACCAAAGTCTTAGTCCACTATGTCAACCACTAGAAGCACATACTTTTTAAAAACAATTTATTTAGTTATTTAATAACTATTAATAAGATCATAAGATAACAGGGGTACAATTCCATACATTTTTCCATCACCAGTGTTCCGTGTCCCATCCCCTCCATTGAAAGCTCTCTTATCCCTTATTCCTCTCAAGGAGTATAGACCAACATGCATTTTGCAGAAGGTGGGAGTCCTGGCTTCTGTAATTGTTTCTCCACTTGACATGGATGGTGACAGGTTGATCCATAACCCCCAGCCTGTTTCTATCTTTTCCTATTAGATTAGGGCTCTGGAGAGGTAAGGTTCCAGGAAGCATTGGTGAGGTCGTCTATTAATGGGCTACTTTTATTGACTTATATGCTATAGCTTTTAATCAATCAAGCTTCCACAGACTTTTGGTCTATGTATGATCTCTTCATTGACCAATTGGTCTTTTTCTCTCCTATCACACTAGTACCACACTGTCTTTTTTTTTTTATTAATGCTTTCTAAGAATATCTGTTCAGGTCAAACAAGTCCCCACCTTGCTTTCCTTTAAAATTATTCACCGTAGCTATTTTCATCACTTTCTTTTCCTTTAAATTATAAATTTGTGAAGGTGTCCAGATAGTTCTCTCAAAAATTCTATCAAAATTCTATCAAAATTTTAAATCAACATAATGGTAAAATTTAATGTTTGTAATATTGAACTCTTTCCCATGATAATAGTGTAAACCAATTTTAAAAACTACTGAGCCATCTAAAATATAAAAACAATTTTAAAAAGCTATTGAACCACAAGTGACTGGAAATTTTGTAAACAAAAATATCATGTTACCATATGTATTCTGATAAAAAAAATTCATAGCTGGGGGCCAGTTAGTGGTGCACAATTACCTTGCACAAGGACCCAGGTTTGAGAGCCCTGCTCCCCACTTGTAGGTAGAAAGCTGGTGTCTTTCTCTCCTCCTTTCTATTTCCTCTTCCTCTCTCAATTTCTATCTGTCCTATTGTGAACCCATGATGGAAGAGAATAGTTACTAAGGAAGATGAAAGAATAAAATTTAAATATGGGAATAAGCTTGAACAATATCACATAGCATTTCAAGAATATGTCAAGATTTTACATAAGACAATTGATTAGTGTTTAGGCAAACTGGGCTACTAATTAAAATAAAAGGAACATCAGAGATAGTATGATCAAGTTAAAGTACATTTTCATTATAGGTGTTTAGTTCATGCCTTTAGTTGGTGTTTTCAGAACACAGATCTGAACCAAACTTTCAAAAATATTTTTTTCAAACTAAGTTGAATTATCTAAGTAAGAAAACAATTTTCAGCCTTTAAAACATGTTATTTATGCCATAGAAAATATCCCTTGGCCCAATATGATAGCAAACATATAGCACTTGGAATTCTAGAAGCATTTAAGGGGTCACAATGGTCTTATTTTTTTTTCCATTCTTCTTTCTTTGCAACTTTTCAGCTGCTATATCCAGTCTTTGCTAGCCATGGAATCACGCAATGGCACTCAAGTGACAGAATTCATTCTGCTTGGATTTGCTGGCCAACAAAAATGTTGGCATATCCTCTTCATAATATTTCTAGTCATCTATATGGTCACTCTCGTGGGTAACATTGGCATGATCCTACTCATTAACATTGATTCTTCCCTTAAAACACCTATGTACTTCCTCCTCCAAAATCTGGCATTTGTTGATCTCTGCTATTCCTCTGCTATCACTCCCAAGATGTTGCAAAACTTTGTAGACATAGAACACTCCATCTCATTTATATCATGTGTGGTACAAACACTAGTATATGCTACCTTCGCAACAAGTGACTGTTACATCCTGGCTGTTATGGCAGGAGACCGTTATGTGGCCATCTGTAACCCACTCCACTACCCAATGGTCATGACCCAAAGAGTCTGCATTCAACTCTTAGTTGGCTCCTATATCATGGGCTTGCTAAATGCCTCTGTAAACACAGGTTTTACTTTCTCACTGAACTTCTGCAAATCCAATAAAATAAACCACTTTTTCTGTGATGAACCCCCAATCCTTGCCCTGTCGTGCTCCAGCACTGATTTGAGCATCTTACTATTAACCGTGTTTGTGGGGTTTAACTTGACATTCACTGTGTTGGTGGTCATCTTTTCCTACATATGGATCCTGACTGCCATCCTGAAGATGTCTTCTGCTTCCGGGAGGAAGAAAGCCTTCTCCACCTGTGCCTCCCACCTGACAGCTGTCACCATTTTCTATGGAACCCTCTCCTACATGTATCTCCACCATGGGACCATAGAGTCTCAAGAGCAAGAAAAGATGGCTTCTGTATTTTATGGCATTATTATCCCCATGTTAAACCCACTTATCTATAGTCTGAGGAACCAGGATGTGAAAGTAGCACTAAAGGGGATTAGAAAGAAATATTTCTAGTTTGAACACTGGCTTCTTAATCCATGTAGTTTAAAAGGCATCAATAGTTCTCTCTCAATTCAGAAGAGCAAAGAATGTCACAAACACATACGAGATACAAAAGCATCCATTAATCATATGAATTGCTTCTGGAAGATATTGAAAAAGATACCAAATATTAAATAAGCCACTGATTCTCATGTCTCTTAAAAGAGAACAGCCTGAAAAGTTTATGATGCTGTTGTAAGTATATTTTCATGACTCTTTTTTTAATATTCATCATTAAAAATGAGAAATGAGGAAGACTGTATAGCCAGTATAATTAAGTGCTGCCACTCACCAACTAAAATTGAAAGATTCATCAGTACAAATTCTGGAGAAGTACTATCACTCTTGCTATGAGACTATAACTATTTCATTAATGTTCAGAAAACTTAAAGGGTTATTACTCTAAAGGAAATAAAGAATGAAAATACAGTTGAAAGAATCTCAAACATATTCAGATATTACTGGTAAATATTCTTCCTTCCTACTCAAAATGCCAGCAGGTACTGTATAGAAATTGTTTTGTAGCCAATTGGGCAGTAGCCAGTGGGTTATGAGTACATAGCACTAAGCACAGGGACCTGAGCAAAGATCTCAGCTGGAGTCCCCGGCTCCCCAACCTGCAGAGGGGTTGCTTCACAGGCAGTGAAGCAGGTCTGCAGGTGTCTGTCTTTCCTCCTCTCTTGATTTCTCTCTGTCCTATACAACAACAAGAGCTATAACAACAATAACAGCTACAAGGGCAACAAAATGGGAAAAAAGGCCTCCAGGAGCAGTGGATTGGTAGTGCAGACACTGAGCCCCAGCGATAACCCTGGAAGCAAAAAAAAAAAAAAAAGAAAGAAAGAAAGAAAGAAAGAAAGAAAGAAAGAAAGAAAAAAGAAATTGGTTTGAAACCTATCACTAGGGAAACAAAAACATATGCCACATACCAAAAGATATTTTTTATTTACTTAAATCAAAAAAATCCTATATTCAAAATATGTAAATATCTTAAGACACAACAGTAACATAGCCAAATGTACAAATTTTAATATCATACACTGAAGATATTTTAATGCCATTATTGTTCTCATTTTTCTGTTGCCACCAGGATTATCACTGCTGCTCTGTGACTGTATGACAACTATCCCTGAATTGGAGCACAGTGGCTATTAAAATCTCTTTTGTTCTTTTTCTTCCCTATAGGCTATGGGAGCCTGAGGGCTTTTTAACTATAAGTAGGCTTCTTAGCTTAATCACTCACTCCTGACCAAGAGATAAAGCAGGGTGGGGCAGAGATAATACAGTGGTTATATGGGAGTCTTTTTCTCCCACAACCCAAGGATCCGAAGCTCAGGGTTCAATTCATCTTCTCTGCCAAGCTGGTCAGCACTGCAGGACCCTGTGAGTTTCTAAACAAGCCCCATTTATAATCTGTGGGTTCTGAGGCAATTGTTCACCATGTTCTCATCAGGAGAACAATGTGGAGAGGCTCCCCAAAGGAAGGAAGAAAAGAAGGAAGGAGGGAGTCGGGCGGTAGTGTAGCGGGTTAAGCACAGGTGGCACAAAGTGCAAGGGCCAGCATAAGAATCCCGGTTCAAGCCTCTGGCTCTCCACCTACAGAGGAGAGTGAAGCAGGTCTGCAGGTGTCTTTCTCTCCTCCTCTCTGTCTTCCCCTCCTCTTTCCATTTCTCTCTGTCCTATATAACAACGACAACAACAACAACAATAATAACTACAACAATAAAAAATATTAATCCCTCAATAAAGGAAAAACATTAATACATTAACTGTAGACTGAAATTTTTAGAAATCTGGACTTTATGTACAAAGACTTGCAGTAATTTAGGGAACATTTCTTTAATGGAGAAAAAGGGTTTAATTTATAAACAACTATGGGCTTTATGTTGTTTTAATAGATCCTACTCTCATTCTTCCCTTCTGTATTTTATATATCACTTGCTACTGGAAGTCTGATTGAAGAGCAGATTCAACTGACTGTCAGCAGAGACAGGTATAAGAGCCGTTTCCAGACCAATTCACTGAGAATGGTTAGTCTTTGATGCATGCAGTGATTCCCTGAAAGACACCGTTTGCAAGACTGTCATTATTGGGCCTGACCTGAGGCTCACCCAGTACAAAAAGTCATTTTCCTAAGGACATTTGTTAGAAATGAAATGATTGACCTTCTATAAAAAAAAAAAAATACAGCCACCTAAGGCAGTAGATAGGAGTTGAGGAAAATGGAGAAGCCTAAAAAGGGATACAATTTCTACAGGGAAACTGTATCCTTTATATTCCTAAGAATTAGAAGACTATGATCTTGCTGAAGCTGAATAATGGTGTACTCAGTGGGTCACAAACTTACCCAAGCATTAAGACCAAGGTTCAAGCCCTGGTTCCCCACATGCATGGGGTGGGGGGGCTTCATGAGTGGTAGAGCAGTGATATTCCGTCTTCTCCTTATCTCTCTCTTTATCTCTCACCCTCTCCCCTTTCTTCAACACATACACACAGAAGAGAGAGAAAGAGATTTTGTCACCAGAAGCAGTGGAATTGTGCAGTCACCAAGTTCAGAGTTAACCCTGGCCCTGGTGGTGAAGAAAAAAAAAAAAGACTAGAACTTGCTAAAGGCAGTGTTAACATTCAGCAATAGACCTAAATAAAGTTAACTTTGAGGCTATATTAAAGCAGGAAATGAAGAACAAGACAGAGTTACAAGTTCTCTTTATGGATAACTGAAGGAATACTCTTATAACCAGAGTTCCTCTGCAGAGTTCAGCTCCATGGAGTCTGAAAAGGGGGGATAAATGAGACATTTAGGCAGAGAACCTTCGAACAATTCAGGGAATGAAACCCCCAGCACATTTATTGGAGGATTTTTATATCGCAATTTTTGGCCCGCTTCCCCATATACATGGATCCATCACCCAATTATGTGATCATTTGTCTTTTTGGTATTCATCAGTCTCTTCCTCTAATCTAGTCTGGGAGAAAGTCAGGAGCAGCTAAGGGTGATCTTACAGCACTGAAGTTTCTTTCAGAAAGCTGTTTCACAGCACATAGGACCGTGGAGATTTGCCTCAGAATGCTGTTTTAACATCTAACCTTTTCTCTTCCTAGGTCAGCATGAACTGCTCTCATACATTCCTTGGCAAAAATTAGAAAACTCTTGGGCATTATTATTATTATTGTCATTAATATTATTATTATTAGGCTTGTAAGATTTTAGAGGGTCACAAGTTGGGCTGTAGCACAGAGGATTAAGTGCACATGGCATGAAGTGCAAGAACCTGGGTAAGGATCCCGGTTTGAGCCCCCAGCGTCCCCCCTGCAGGGGAGTCGCTTCACAGGCAGTGAAGCAAGTCTGCTGGTGTCTGTCTCTTCCCCTCTCTGTCTTTCCCCCCTCTGTCTTCCCCTCCTCTCTCCATTTCTCTCTGTCCCATCTAACAACGATGACAATAATAATAACTACAACAACAATAAAAAACAAGGGCAACAAAAGGGAAAATAAATAAATAAAATTTAAAAAAATATTTTGGGGTACAGTTTCATACCTACATAGGTGAGCATAACTCCCACACTCACTAGCAAAGTTTTTGTGCCCCACTTCCTCTTTATTTTAATCACAGAGAGTAAGGAAGTGGGGCACATGAACTTTGCTGGTGAGTGTGGAAGTTATGCTCACCTATGTAGGTATGAAATAATTATGCTTCTAGTGAAATAAGTCAAGATGAAAGACAACTACTGATGGTTTTACTGATGTGTGGAATCTAGAGACCTGATAGACATGAACTTAAAAAAGAAGCACAAAAGCTGTTTCTAAGACTTGTAGGAACTGTGCTCGGTTTGGCAACACATATACTAAAATTGGAACGATACAGAGAAGATTAGCATGGCCCTAGCATAAGGATGACACACAAATTCATGAAGTTTTCCATATTTAAAAATAAATAAATAAATAAATAAATAAATAAATAAATAAATAAATAAATAAATAAATAAATAAAAGGACTTGTGGGAACTATGGTAATTATCATTGGGAGGTGAAAAATAAGATCAGAAGGGAAAACACTAAGCAGAACTTGGACTGGAGTTGGTGTATTGCACTGAAGTAAAAGACTCTGGGGTGTAGGGGAGGGTTCATGTCCTGGAATAGGATGGCAGAAGAGGATCAGGTGAGGATTGTATTGTGCAAAACATGTTATTCATGTACAAACTATTATATTTTACTGTTGACTGTAAACCATTAATCCCCCAATAAAGAAATTATTTTTTAAAGTACTAAGAAACAAAAATATAGACAAATTAGTGAATATATGCCTGCTAAAAATTGCAGGGCTAGCTTCACAGGTGGGAGAGATAGATCCAGGAACCAAGCTCATGGCGATAGCAACACAAATCTTTATTTATGAGGGAGCTCCAGAGTTGGGTGTGAGCACAGCGGGTAAAGCCACGTGGTACCAAACCAAAATGGCCGCCTCCCACTCTGCATGCCAGCCCTTTTTCAGGTCGGGAAGTGGGAGAAAAAAAGAGTGAAACCAGGAACAGAAGTGAGTTTTATGGGATAAAACCAGAAGTGGCAAGTCATGAACGGGAATGGCTAGGAAAGGGGGTGGAGAAAAAGAAAGAGCAGGAAGGTAGAAAGCTTCCATAGCAACTGTTGCAAAGGTTTTAACCAGTGGGATTAATTAATACCCTGCAGGCAGGGCAGGTCTCAGGCAAAACAATGATTATGTAAATAGACCATAGTATCAGCAATGGAGGATGGAGCAGAGTGGGGGGGGCTGGCTTAAGGCTGGACAAAAAATTTCATGAACATACTAAAATTTCTAGCTATCAGAAAAGTACAAATTAAAGGGACTATAGATACCATATATACCAATTAAGATTCCTGGAAACTGAAAAATCTGACAATATCAGATCTGTCTGTCAGGACACAAAGCAACTAGAAGTAGATATTGCAGGTAGGGGTGAGAAATGGTACAACCACTTTGGAAAACAGTAAAACAAAATATTAAAATTGCACTTGCACTGTCATAGGGCCTATTAAATCTATCATACCTGACCCAGAAGAATTGCTCTACAAAAATTGAAAACAAAACTTTCCAAATGATTCATAAAACTTTCATTTGTAGTAGCTAGATGTGGATATGGCAAAAAAAAAATCTATTAGCTGGTAAATAGATTAAAAATGGAAGGATTTAAATTTAATGTAATATAACACCACAATAAAGATAATGAGCAGTGTTCATTCAGATAGAAAGTCATAAATAGACATAGGATGAGAGACTACAGCATCAAATTCCATTGTCATGGCCACCACACATGTGATACCAGGACTTGAATCTGGGCTGCATGCTTGCTAAATACATGCTCTGTCTGGTGAGATATCTCTACAGTCCTTTACATTATTTATCTGCTGATTAAGAAGGAAATTCAGTAATGTAGCTAGACTCAATTACAGCACAGAAATCACTGATTATATCAACTCAACAAATTGACAAAAAAATGTAGTCAAATTCACATTGGAAATACTCCAAAAGGAGGAGGAAGAAGAGGAAAGGAAGGGAAGGAGGAAGTGAAGAAAAGAAGAAATGAGCTTAGCAAAAAAAAAAAAAAAAAAAAGTATGTCAAATACTATAAAGAAATATAGAAAAATCCTATTTTGGCCAATCAAAGCATTTTTATATTCTTTTTGACCATTTGTCATATGTTAAGTCAATAAATGAGTATGTAGAACATTCTATTGAGTGATAATAAGTTGCAGGCTGGTTCTAGACTTCATATGAATAAATGCCAAGTAATGGCAGGCAGAAAACATTAAAAGGAGAAAAGAAATGATGCAGTATAAAATAACTGTGACAGATACAAAGCTTTTGGTATAAAAATCACATTACTATAACATAAAGACAATGGAACATCAAATTAGCAGTTATGAATGTTCAATATGAAACCCAAATATGTAACAGAAAATATTATGTGAGAATGTTTATATTGTACTTATGGACCATAGAGGAATTATTCAATAAACAGTACTGAAATAACGACTGCATGGCAAGGGAGGGAGGTAAAATTGGAAACTTAACTTATGTTCTTCTTACACACAAATTCACTATGACTCAGTAATTGAAATTAGGCATGAAATATTAAGAACCAAAAAAAGGTGAATTTCTAAAACTTTGGAGAGAAGATCCTTGTTAATATGATACAAAGCACAAAATAAAATTGCTGTGTAGTCATAAGTTTCCTGTATAACAAATGTGCAATAAGCAAAGTAAAAAAAAAAACATTATGGAGGGGCCGGGTGGCAGCGTACCTGGTTGAGCACACATATTACAGTGCACAAGGATCCAGGTTTGAGTCCCTGGTCCCCACCTGCAGGAGAAAAGTTTCATGAGTGGTGAAAGAGGGCTACAAGTATCTCTCTGTCTGTCTCTCTCTTTCTCTCTATCTCTCATTCCCTCTCAATTCCTGGCTATCTCTATCCAACAAATAAAGATAGTAGAAAAAATAAAATCACTATGAAAAAACAAATATGTGTAACTTTGATACAGAAAAATTCTTGACATATGTCAATTTTGAGGCAAATTAAAAATATCAACTCTGTCTTGTGGTGGTGCTGGGGATTGAACCTGGGACCTCTTTTATCTCAAGCATGAAAATCTTTCTGCATAATCATCATATTATTTCACAGGCCCAACCAAAATATTTTAAGGACAGTATGTAAAGAGATAAATGATGAAAAATAAAGATTAATGATTCTTAAACATATAAAATGCTGTTCATAGGGGAAATAGGTTAGTAAAATATACTGGGTTTTTTAAAAGATTTTATTTATTCATTCATGAGAAATGATAGGAGAGAGAAAGAACCAGACATCACTCTCATACATGCGCTGCCAGGGACTCAATTGAGGACCTCATGCTTGAGAGTCCAATGCCCTATCCAGTGCGCCACCTCCCAGGCCACAAAATATTCTGTTTTTCATCTATATAACTGTAACACATTTTTAAAAATTATTTGGCTATAGACTTAAGATTTCTCTTTTTACTAAATGTAAGAATTAATTCAACAATAAAAACAGATAATTGGGGGAGTCAGGAGGTAGTGCAACGGGCTAAGTGCACGTGGCATGAAGCTCAAGGACCAGTGGAAAGATCCAGGTTAGAGCCCGCAGCTCCCCACCTGTAGGGGAGTCGCTTCACTAGCGGTGAAGCAGGTCTGCAGGTGTCTATCTTTCTCTCCCCCTCTGTCTTCCCCTCCTCTCTCCATTTCTTTCTGTCCCATCCAACTACAATGCCATCAATAACAACAACAATAACTACAATAAACTAACAAAAGCAACAAAAGGGAATAAATAAATAAAAGAAAAAGAAAAGAGATAATTGGTTGAATATATACTTTTAAAATAGCAAATGATTCCATATAAGTGCTAACATTACTAGCATTTTTCTTTATACGTTCTGAGCACAATAATGACAATATTTAATAGACATTTCTTAGCACTTTGTTTAAGAGAATCTAGAAATATGCTCATTCTAGACTTCCTACATGTGATTAAACCTGACAGAATCTTACACTGAGTGGGCAGTTGTATATCAATCAAAATTTATATATTCATACCCTTTGGCTAGAAAAATGTTCACACTTCAGAAACTAATACAATCATTTGTATTAGTAAAAAATTAGAAACCATCAAACTGCCTAATAATAGGACAGAGCTTTTTAAATATATATTTTTTATTTTATTCTTTTAGTGAGACAAAGATATGTAGATACAGATTATTAGATATAGATATATATTAGATATAGATGCCAGCTTTGCCTTCTAGGGGTAAGAGGGATTGAACCTGGGAATTATGAGCCTCAGACATGATAGTCTTTCATATAACCATCATGCTGTTTCCCTGGTCAGGACAGAGCTTTACTTTTTTCTCTTGGATAATCCTTTTTTTAAAATTTCTTTCTTGGGGGATTAATGGTTTATAGTCAATAGTAAAATACAATAGTTTCTACATGTGTAACATTCCTCAGTTTTCCACATTTCATATTTCCATTCAGTCCCCACTAGGTCATCCTCTGCAGTCATCTTCCAGGACCTAAACCCTACTCCCTACCCCAGAGTCTTTTGCTTTGGTGCAATACACCAAGAACAGAGTTTTATATTAAGTATACTAATCAATGCAATTACTGAATAAGATATAATACATTCTCTTAAAAATCAGTGCCTTCTTTTTCTGTACTGATAGAGATGCAGTGAAGCTTAAACTGCATAAAATATAAAAAATGTATATTAATTTCTATGAGGAGGAAGAAAGAATATACATGGTGTGTTTGCAGATGCAATGAAGATCTGCATTGTTTGTGTGTTTTTTTAATTTATTTTTTTATTAGTTGACTTAGTTAATTGGGTTTTTTTGTTTTTTTTCCTTTTTATTTAAGAAAGGATTAACAAAACCATAGGGTAGGAGGGGTACAATTCCAACACTTCCCATCACCCAATCTCCATATCCCACCCCCTCCCCTGATAGCTTTCCCATTCTCTATCCCTCTGGGAGCATGGACCCAGGGTCATTGTGGGTTGCAGAAGGTAGAAGGTCTGGCTTCTGTAATTGCTTCCCTGCTGAACATGGGCGTTGACTGGTCAGTCCATACTCCCAGTCTGCCTCTCTCTTTCCCTAGTAGGGTGGGTCTCTGGGGAAACGGAGCTCCAGGACACATTGGTGGGGTCTTCAGTCCAGGAAAACCTGGCCGGCATACTGATGACATCTGGAACCTGGTGACTGAAAAGAGAGTTAACATATGATGCCAAACAAATTGTTGAGCAATCATGTACCCAAAGCTTGGAATAGTGGAGAGGAAGTGTTAGGGGGGTACTCACTGCAAACTCTAGTGTACTTCTGCTTTCAGGTATATATTTTGCAGTAGTTTATGGATACATGTGAACATATGCTCTCTCTCACAGAAACTGGTGTATATCTAGGTTTTGGGACTTTGTTAGAAAGTGAACCACCTGAGATGGGATTAGAGTATACTATGAAAGGAAAGGTCTCACCCAAGTAATGAAGCTGAAGGGTTGTCATTCCACACGTGATGTCTCTGGACACAGTCTGAAGTGAAACATGTTGAGGTGGCAATTGTTGTGTTGGTTAGGTTGTGATCAGCAGATGCAATATTATTTGATATGGATTGGGAGAGGCATACGGGAAAGTGGGTCCTATCCAATGGTTCCAGGACTGAGGGAAGTAGAGGCTCTATAGTGGAGATGTGAGGTTCCTGCTGTCTTAGGGTTCAAAAAGACAATTGATAGTTAATGTTATCATCACATTATTTGGTAATTGGGTTAACTTTGAAAAGTCCTTTTGTTAGGGTTTGCTGTATAGTACCCAGTAACTTGTATATATCTGTGCTATTGGTTGCTTCTGATCTACTTGGTCTAGGCTTTTGAGAGAGTCTGCATATCAATTACACAGCCTATATATTGAAAAGATTCAGTTTGTGTTTTGAAAAACTTCAAGACATACAATTAATTTTCCCCCTCTCATATTAATTAATTAGTGATTTATATGACTACATTTTACTAGGAGTGTACATAAACACCATTCCCACCACCAAAAGACTGTGACCCATCCCTCCCACCCACTCCCACCCCCCACTGGCCCAGGAAGCTGCATGTCTACCCCTCACCACAGGGTTTTTACTTTGGTGCCCTACTTATAGTTTGGTCAGGTCCTGCTTTTAGTTTCCCTTTCAGATCTTCTTAGTCAACTTCTGTTGATGAGTGGGATCATGCAATACTCATCTTTATCTTTCTGACTTAGCTCACTTAACATAATTCCTTCTAGCTCTGTCCAAGATGGGTCAGAGAAGGTGGGTTCATTGTTCTTGATAGCTGCATAGTATTCCATTGTGTATATATACCACAGCTTTCTCAGCCACTCATCTGTTGTTGGGCACCTGGGTTGCTTCCAGGTTTTAGCTATTATGAATTGTGCTGCTATGAACATAGGAGTACACTCCTCTTTTTGGTTGGGTGTTATGGAGTCCTTGGGGTATAAGCCCAGGAGAGGAATTACTGGATCATACGGAAGGTCCATGTCTAGCCTTCTGAGAGTTTTCCAGACTGCTCTCCACAGAGGCTGTACCAATTTACATTCCCACCAGCAATGTAAAAGGGTTCCTCTGTCCCCACAACCTCTCCAGCATTTGTTGCTTCTGTTTTTTTAATTTATTATTTTTAATTTTTTTCCCTTTTTGTTGCCCATGTTATTATTGTTTCCATCGTTGTTGGATAGGACCCAGAGAAATGGAGAGAGGAGGGGAAGACAGAGAGGGGGAGAGAAAGACAGACACCTGCAGACCTGCTTTACCACCTGTGAAGTGATTCCCCTGCAGGTGGGGAGCCAGGGGCTTGAACCAGGATCCTGATGCCTGTGTGATCCTTGTGTTTTGTGTCATGTGCACTTAGCCCGCTGTGCCACCATCTGGCTCCTGAAGATCCGTATTCTTTTCCACCAAGGTTATCACTGAGATTTCGTGCCTGCACTACAAATTCACAGCTCACAGCTGCAATTTTTATTTTCCTTTTTTATTTCTTTTTTGGATACAGACAGATACTGAGAATGAAGGGAAAGGGAGAGAGGGAGAGACAGAGAGATGCCAGGCTAGCGTAGAAGAGAGGAGCAGAAACACAAATCTTTATTCATTTGGATGCTCCAGAGTTGGGTGTGATCACAGAGGGTTTAGGCCACGTGGAGCTAGCAAAGTGGCAACTGTTGTGCCCAGAAGTTCGAGTCCTGATCTCACACAAGGAAGACCAGAATCACATGCAATAGCAAGAGCCTTTATTAGCAAGCTTAAGCTTGGGCCACCGATACCCTTCTACACAAAGGGAGAGTCTGCTGCCGATGACCCCACAACATTTTTGCTATCGGCTTTTTATAGTACACAGAACAAGAGCAGTTGGTTTCAGTTTAACAGCTTTAACGGCTGTAACAAGGAACTGTTGGCTTCAATGTAAAAGTCTCTAACAAGTAACAGTTGGTTTCAGTGTAACAGTCTCTAAGAAGTAACCATTTCTAATCTCCACATTCTAATCTCCACAGCTGCCTCCTGCTATGCACAACAGTCCTTCTCCAGGTCGGGATGCGGAAGAGAAAGAGAGAGAGAGTGGAAACAGAAGTGACTTTTATAGGAGAATTCCGGAGTGGCAAGTCGGAACAGAATTGGCTAGGAAAGGGGGTGGAGAAAACAAGGCACTCTGGGAAGGTATAGACAGCTTCCATAGCAATGGTTGTTAGGATTTTAGCTGATGGGAACGGGCGATACCCTGAGGGTGTAATGTGGTGGCAGAGGAGTCATTTTTAAAACAAGGCAAAGGAATGATAAGTAAATAATAATACTCACATGGAAATATGGTGGTTTGTGGGTCCTGCCTAACTCAACCACATCTGTACAATATCCCAACAGAGATAAGTACCTGAAGGACTGCTTCACCACTCTTAAAGTGTCCTCCACAAGTAGGGACCAGGGAGTTGAACTCATGTCCTCACAGTTGGTGATGTGTGTACTTTAAAGTCTGCTCTACTGCTTGGCCCTTAATACACATCTGATTTTTATAGGAATACAGAACTTTTGACCATGATGGTCTTCAGGTAGAGAACTACACATTAAATACCAAATAATAGGAGGAAACTTGTTTACTCTTTGTACTTTTATTTATGAAACACTGACAAAACCATAAGATAAGGGGGGGTACAATTCCACACAATTCCCACCACCAGAACTCCATATCCCACCCCCTCCCCTGATAGCTTTCCTATTCTTTAACCCTCTGGGAGTATGGACTCAGGGTCATTGTGGGTTGCAGAAGGTGGAAGGTCTGGCTTCTATAATTGCTTCCCCACTGCACATGGGTGTTGACAGGTCACTCCATACTCCCAGCCTGTCTCTCTCTTTCCCTAGTGGGGCAGGGTTCTGGGGAAACAGGGTCCCAGGACATATTGGTGGGGTTGTCTGTCCAGGGAAGTCTAGTTGACATCATGTTATCATCTGGAACTTGGTGGCCTAACCAGAGAATCCCAGGTTGTAAACTGCTTCTGTTTGGAGCCCACACCAGCTGTTGTTACTAAGCCGCCATCTTGGCTCTGCCCTCACTTTTGTATTTTTTAATGTTAGCCTTGAAAATGAATTGTTGATTTTTTACAGCGGGAGGGATAGAGAGAGAGAAGGCAGGGAAGGCAAGAAGGGAGGAAGAAACTAGTTGGTAAAAGGTTAGCTCTCCAAAGTAAAAGCAAATCCCCAATGGTAATAACTCCAAAATAAATAAATGTCATTTCCCCCTGGAAATCTGAACATTTCTTCAGCAAAGGATAATTAGTGTTGTTTTTATTACAGTTTCATCTCAGCTCCCGGAACCTCAGGTTGTCAAGGGAACAAGTATCAATCCCTTTGGTCACAGGTGTAAACTCTCCAAGTACAAGAAAGCACAAAAAGACAAAAAAAGACACCTTGAGCAAATCAGCCTGCTCTAGTTACAGAGAGAGGACCCGGAGGCAACTTTGATGTAAGTAAAAAGAAAAAAAAAAGAAAGGAAATCCCATTTTTCCGTGTCAGCTGTGTGTCATCTAGGAGATGTGCAGTCTGTAGCAAAGCAAAATGGCTAGAGAGTTCCACCATCCTTCTCCCTCGAATCAGAATGAATCACTTCCTTCCTAAGGGTGTAATGGAAATGAACAAGGAAACTCAGTTTGGCTTTCTTTTTTTTCTTATTTCTTCCTTCCTTTCTCTCTTTTTTCTTTTCTTCTCTCACCTCTAGAGCTTCACCACCCCAACAAAGTCTTTCCAGTTAGAAAGACAGAGGTAGAAAAACAGAAAGACAGGGGCCAGGCTGTGGCATACCCAGTAGAGTGCACATAGAACTAAGCACAAGGACCCGGGTTCAGTGCCCTGCTCTTTCCCCAGCTCCCCGCCTGCAGGGGGGATGCTTCACAAGTGGTCAGCAGGTGTCTTTCTTTATCTCCCTATTTCCCCCTGCTCTCTCAATTTTTCTCTGTCCTAGCCAATAAAATGGGAAAAAATGTCCACCAGGATCAGGGGATTCATGGAGTCCCAGTGGTAACTGTGGAGGCAGAGAGGAGAAAGAGAGAGAGAAGAAAAGCAACAGAAAGACACCGCAGTACTCATGCTTCCATCAGTGTGTTGGGGGGCAGGCTCAAACCTGGGTCATGCCCAAGACAAAGTAAGTATAGTATTGTGCTTTCTTGCCAGTCCTTGCCTGAGTGTTCTTGAGGAAGAATATGAACCACCAAATAACTGCAAATAACACCAAATGCTTTTCTGGTGATCCAGTCAATACTGAATGGCCCATAAGGCATTACTTGCTTGTATTACTACGGTCACTTAATGAACAAGAATTCAATACCTGGACTTCCACTGGCAAGTTGTTCTGAATGAGTTGACTCCAAGGGCAGGAGGTAGATAACATATGGTAATTCAAAGAGACTGTCATGCCTGAGGATCAGAAGTCCCAGGTTCAATCCCCTGCACCACCATAAGTCAGAACTGATCAGTGCTCTGGCTAGAAAAAAAAAAAAGTAAAATAAAATAAAAACTGAATGAATTGACTCCCTGTGACTTCCTCTGCTAAGTGCTTGTATGTCTTGAATGTCTCCTTGAAGGGGTGGCATTTCAGCCAATTGATAGAGGAGTGATTCTGGGAATGGAGGGGCATTGATTTACTTCTCACTAAATGTGGAAGAGAAGTCTTCTTTTCTGTTACTAGATAATGACTTGACCTGACTCCTTTCTCAAAACATTTTTTTATCAGGGAAATCAGTAGTTTACAGTACATACAGTTGCTAATACATGTGCCACATTTATCAGTTTTCTTCAAAACACTCTCACCCCAGCCTAGGTCTTCCTTCACCAGCATATACCAGGAACTGAAAATCCCTCATGCCCCCCCACCCCGAGTCCATTACTTTGGTGCAATACACCCAAACCCAGTCCAAGTTCTGCTTAGTGTTTCCCCTTCTGTTCTTATTTCTCAACTTTTGTCTATGAGTGAGATCATCCCATATTCATCCTTCTCTCTCTGGCTTATCTCACTGAACATGATTTCTTCAAGCTCAGAAAATAGAGAAACCCATTTTATCAGCAGGTTTAATCTGCTTTATTCCTATCATTAAGGCACCTTCTCTCTGACCATGTTCTTTCTCTATGGAGGTACACAAGTTTACTCAGAGCAGCTGATGTTAGAGTAAAGGAACCAAAGCAAAAGACTCCAGAGAAGAGGAATGGAGGGGAGAGGGGAACATTGGATCCTGGTGGAAAAGGACTTAAATTGGGGGTGAGAGTGTTTTGAAGAGAGATTACCTATTACAGAGAGATGGAAAAGTGTATCTATGTGTCAACAACTTTACCACAATCCATCAACACCCTGATATAGATTTTTTAACTGAATACCATATTAGGAGTCAGTCCTCATTTTGAAAATTGAAATATAACTCACTTATCAATTTCATGTTATAGTTTCTTACCAAGAAAATTTTTTTTAAAAAGTGACTTAGACCTCTAATAGATCCCTCTATTATTACGGGTTATCTCTATCAGGAAGAACACAACAGACCCCTTTGTGGGCCCCCATAGGACCTTGCCCTCAACATGGAGAATGTTCCATGCTCCAAAGGGAGCTTGAATAACATACTCTGTGCTACACCTAAGGAAGATGGGTCCTGAAATTGGGGCAGCTTGGAACGTCCCTACTCATGAACACAGAATGTGAGCTCAGATCTACAGGGATGCAGAGGTCACATAGGCTCCTAAGCCCCAGATCAGAACAAATCAATGGGATTTACAGTCAACAATGTTTATACACCTTTCCCATATTTGGGAGTTACTCTCTTCCCTGATCCAGACTTCTGGTCATTTTCCCAGCAGTAACATCATCTCTCCAGTCAATAACGTGGATCCACCTGCATATCAGATGTCAGGCTCAGGAAAAAAAAAAACTATTATAGCCATGGGCTCTTTGGAATATAACTAAAATAGGCCTACTAAATATCTGCAAAATGGAGACTACTCCCAACTCTTCATCTGAACTATTGAGCCTTTAGGTTCATGATTAGTCAACAATTTGTTTGGCTCTATATGTTGACTCTTTTTTCAGCCACTGGTTTCCAGATGCTAACATGATGTCAAACAGAATTCCCTTGGCCCCCACCAATGTGTCTGGGAACCCTGCTTCCCCAGAGCTCCACACCACTAGGGAAAGAGAGAGACAGGCTGGGAGTATGGATCGACCTGCCAATGCCCATGTTCAATGGAGAAGCAATTACAGAAGCCAGACCTTCCACCTTCTGCACTCCATAATGATCCTGAGTCCATACTCCAAGAGGGATAAAAAATAGGAAATCTATAAAGAGAGGGGATGGGATACGGAGTTCTGGTGGTGGGAATTGTGTGGACTTATACCCCTCTTACCCTATGGTTTTTGTCAGTGTTTCCTTTTCATTAAAAAATTAATTTTTTAAAAGACATATCTTAGGAAGAAGGAAACAGCATAAGTAGTTTTGCAAACAGACTCATGCCTGAGGCACCAAGAGCTCCATGTTCAATCTCCAGCACAGCCAGAAGCCAAAGCTGAGCAGTACTCTGGCAGAGGAAAAAAAAAAAATCTTCCTCTGGGTGTTTCCCATAAAAACCCAATTCCAAAATAGTAACATGAGAATGTTAGCATCACTAATACTTTAAGATAGTGCAAAATTTCTCTTTCTTGGGAGTCGGGCAGTAGTGCAGCGTGTTAAACGCACATGGCACAAAGCGCAAGGACTGGTGTAAGGATTCTGGTTCAAGCCCCCAGCTCCCCACCTGCTGGGGAGTTGCTTCACAGGCAGTGAAGCAGGTCAGCAGATGTCTATCTTTCTCTCCCCCTATCTGTCTCCCCCTCCTCTCTCCACTTCTCTCTGTCCTATCCAACAACAACAACATCAATAATAATAACTACAACAATAAAACAAAAGGAATAAATAAACAAATACTTTTAAAAACTTCTCCTTTTTTTTCTTGGTCTCTCATCTTGGTTCTTTCTAGAATTTTTGTAGCCATGACACAAGGAAATAACACTGAAGTGACAGAATTCTTTCTTCTGGGATTTGCTGGTCAGCACAAGTTTCGATACATTCTCTTCATCTTATTCCTAGTCATCTATGTCACCACTATGGTGGGGAACATTGGTATAATTCTGCTCATCAAGACAGATTCCAGACTTCAAACACCCATGTACTTCTTTCTACAACACCTGGCTTTTGTGGACATCTGTTACACCTCTGCCATCACTCCCAAGATGTTACAGAACTTCATAGTAAAAGACAAATTGATATCATTCAGAGGTTGTCTCATGCAGTTATTGGTCTATGCAACATTCGCCACCAGTGACTGTTACCTGCTGGCTGCCATGGCTGTGGACCGCTATGTGGCCATCTGCCACCCACTTCGCTATTCCATAGTCATGTCTCGAAGAGCCTGTATCCAATTGTTAGTTGGTGTTTACATTGTGGGCTCCATAAATGCTTCTGTTCACACAGGTTTAACATTCTCACTGTCCTTCTGCAGGTCAAATGCCATCAATCACTTCTTCTGTGACGTTCCTCCGATTCTCACCCTTTCTTGTTCCACTATTGACATCAACATCAAGTTACTTATAGTCTTTGTGGGATTTAACTTGCTGTTCACAGTATCAGTCGTCACCATCTCCTACCTATTTATCCTGACTGCCATCCTGAAGATGTCTTCTGTTTCCGGGAGGAAGAAAGCCTTCTCCACCTGTGCCTCCCACCTGACAGCTGTCACCATTTTCTATGGAACCCTCTCCTACATCTACCTACAGCCCTCCTCAGGTAATTATGAGGAGAAGATGAAAGTGGCCTCTGTGTTTTATGGTATAGTGATCCCTATGTTAAATCCCTTAGTCTATAGTTTGCGAAATAAGGAGGTAAAAGAAGCTTTGAAATGGATGCTGAAAAAATTCTCCTAGATGGGACACAGATTGTTAAAATTCATCATAGCAAAGCATCCGGTGGAGACATCATACACCATCTCAATGTTTCTCAAATAGTAGGGCATGTTTACATCGTAAATCAATACTACTAATTCCAATAGGTCAGGTCTCAATATATTGGAAATGTAGTAAGAAAAACATCTCCTGAGGCTAAAAGAAGAAATGAGTTTCTGAAGAGTTTCTGATGCTGAGCTACTCTGTAAAGTCACAGCATTCACCACATAAAGCATGAAGGGATTAGAGGAGAATGCACCCCTCTTTCAAGGTAGTTGGAAAGAAGCCTAACAATACAGGAAATGATGTAACCTGCTTGTTTCTGGCTGAGGTATATTTTCCTTCTTTGTTCCCTAATGTTGGTTTGATTCATCCTGATAGCAAGAGGAATGAGTGTTCTCACCAAGACAGAAACTAAAGGTGAGGAAAATCAACTCCACCATGTTAACAGCCACTATATAATATATATATATATTTATAAAAAGGAAACCTTGACCAAACCATAGGATAAGAGAGGTACAACTCCACACAGTTCCCATCACCAGAACCCTGATAGATTTCCTAAACAGACATGATGGGCCTAGACCTCAAATCAATCTCTCTCCATTTTTATCAGTCATCTCTATCAGGAACAACAAAACAGACCCCTTTGTGGGCCCCCATAGGACCTTGCCCTCAACTTGGATCAACAACAGTAAAGAATGTTCCATATTCCCAAGGGAGGCTGGACAACATACTCTATGCTACACCTGAGGAAGATGGGTTCTGATAGTGGGGCAGCTTGGAATGTTCCTACTCACAGCCACTATATTCTTAATCCATGGTAGCTGTTCAATACTTGTTGACTAATAAATGAACAAGGGAAAGCATTAGAAATAAGTGTTTTAATTTTAATGGGGAAAAATGATAGGGATCCAGATAATTTCAAAATAAAATAGTAAAAATTAGATGTAGGCATAGGCAAGTGCTTATTGGACTAATGTATAAATATGGCTAGCAGGGATGATTTGTAAACCCCAGCAATAATAAGATGGAAAAGACATCCCATTCAGAGTGAGAGACTAGAATGGTGCCACTCTCTGAAATCTAGGTTAATGCCAAGCAGGTGGTACATCGTGTTCCCATTTAGTTCACCACACCAGGTACTGCAAATACCAGGTTAGCACAGAGGATGGACTAACACAAATTTTGCCAAATGGTAGCGCTCATCTTAACTACTGTGTCAAATGTACTGTTGTCACACAGACAGGCAAATATAGCCTTTACCATTTACACGGATTCAGGGATGAATTCTCTGTAATGCTTACCAGAAAGCCAGATAGGAGGGGCTGGATGGCATTGCACCAGGTTGAGTGCACATATTACCATGCACAAGGACCCAAGTTCAAGCTCCAGGACCCCACCTGCAGGGCGAAGCTTCACGAGTGGTAACACAAGGCTGTAAGTGGCTCACTGTTTATCTCTCTCTAGCTCTCTCTCTCTCACTCACTCACTCACTCTCTACCTGCCCCAGCTAAATTTGTCTCTGTTCTATCAAGTAAAATAAACTTAAAAATAAAGCAAAATGAAATAAGATGCATTGTCTCTTAGCAAACACTCTTATTAACTCTACCCTTGAGGCTTGCTGACTTCCCTCAGTGACAGAATAGCCTCTGTGAGCTTAACCATCTGGAAAGCTATTAGAATAATCATTCTGGTCAACTACAGAGATGACTTCATTGGACCTAAAGAACAGGAAGTGACAAGCTTTCTGTGATAATTTACCACAGCAACAAGAGGAATAAGAAATGGATGCAACAGCCACTGCCAAGATGCGCCAAGTGGACTGCACAAGAAAGTTTATGGCAACATTGTAGAAGGAAGAGTGGAGAGGACTCACATGTCAACCGAAGTTCTCTAAAAGCAGACACCGTGCTGAAATACAAGTGAAAAAAGTATAAATGGGGGAATGCGTGAGAACGGCTGCAAGGGATGTCATTCCAAAATGCAAGTGTGACCCCAACTGAAAGGAGGAAGGTCCTGTAGACATAAGATTGTAGTTTATTACTGAGAAGTGCTTGAACCAAGATGACCGTCAGTGGAGTCCTGTGCCTTCTAGAAATGTGTCTGCCTTAGTGTCCATGCCAGATGTAGCCAGGGGTAGAGACTCTTCAGTGAAATGACTGCAGTGGATTTTAAAATTAGCAGCAGAGGCAACTGCTCATTTAAACTCCCTGTAACAGGAGCTCTGCAATTTTATTCACCTGGCTGAATAAGAGAGTGGATGCATCACACACACACACACACACACACACACACACACACACAGGATTGTGGAATTTTTATTTTTGATAAGTGTTCTTTTTTCTTTAATGATTTATTTTCTTAACTTTATTTTATTTGACAGAGATAAATTGAGAGGGGAGGGGTAGATAGGGGAGGAGAGAGACAGAGAGATACCTGCAGACCTGCTTCACCACTTGTGAAGCTTTGCCCCTGTGCAAGTGAGTGAGTGGGTTCTTGAACCCATGTCCTTGTGCTCTGTGATGTGTGCACTTATCCAGGTGTGTGGGCAGTGAGCCCCTGATAAGTTTTCACAGTGATACAATTGAAAACAAAATTGTCAAAATTTAAGTGACTGATTTGATATATTTCAGTACTTAGGTCTCTTGAAACAATCAGCATCAACAAAATCATAAACATATTCATTAATCCCAAATTTTCTGATTTATTTATTTTTATTTCTATCAGTGACTTAATATTTATTTACAAAACTACAGGACAGTGGGGCTAAATTCCACACCATCACCAAGTCCTCCTTCCCTCCAATGGAAACTGCAATAGTTCTCCCAAGGTTACAGATGTGGGTTGACTATTATATCTTTAATTACCTGTCTATATTTATCTATATTATCTCATTTCTTCCATGGTCCTGCCCTCTGCTCCCCTCCAAGTCAAACCTACATGCACTGCCACTTCTGAAATGTCCTCCTTTTTACCTCTTCTCTCTTTGGATTCTGATGGAATTGGAGTTCAGAGCACTTTAGTCATCATCCTCTAATATTTTTCCCCTTCTGGGAGTATGAGCCAAAATTCTTTATGAGGGGTAGGAGGTGGGAGTTCTGGCTTCTACAATTGCTTCTGTGCTGGGCATGGACATAAGCAGCTAGATCCATAACCCCAGCATCAGTTGAGTTTTAAGTATATAATGGAATATTGGGATACATGGAATGAGATGCAGCTACCATAAGGGATAGAACTGAATAATGATGAGACAAAATAAGATTCACATTGGGAAAGGTAATAGATTTTGTAAGTATGTTCAGTAACAGACTATATATATATATATATATATATATATATATATATATATATATATATATTGTTTTTGCTCACCTATACTTTTATACATTTGTATGCTTGAAACTACAAGTAAAAAAATAAAAAGAATGATAATGCATGGTGTTTAAAATTTACCAGCTAGGGTGAAACTAGTCTTTTGCATAGGAAGAAGTAATAGTACACCAGTAACTGCCAGTTATAAGTAATATTTGAGTCCTTGAACCAGTTGATACATTTCATAAATTATTCTGTAACTGATACTAAACAAGACCAGGCACAAAGCAATGGTGACAGTAGTTCATAAGTTATATGAATAATCCAATTCTGTGTGTCTGAATTGTTGGACTAGGACTTTAATATCAGTTAAATTTACAGGCAGTGAAGGAAGATGGGTGGTTCCTAAGAACCTGATTTTCCATGAGGAAAGCAAGTTATGACTTTGTTTTTCACTTCCTCAGAAAGATAATGGACTCATTCAATCTGAGTTGTAACTGTCAGGATCAAGTCACTCCAAGATCAATGTAGAGAAGGGTGACCTGTTCATACTTTGGTAAACCACTGGAAAAATCAATGATTTTTTTTTTCAAAGTAAGCTATACTTTTCAGCTCTTTAAAGCCCACTAGCCCATTCTTGTCTCATATAATCCTGATTTCTTCCCCAAATCCCACCTCCCAGTACCATCACATGTGGGGGAACTAGGAATCCAACATGGAAGTCTGGAGAGACACAAGCATTGGATGCATAGCTGAGTCTCTGGAGAACCGTAACACTGCTTATCACATGAACAAACTGAGAAACATGCACTAGGAATCTCTTTGTATCACTTCTTCAGGAGAAGTTGGACAACATACTCTACCTACTACCCGAGGAAGATGGGTCCTGAAATTAGTACAGCCTGGAATGTTCCTAGCTGTGACCACAGAATGTAAGCCCAGACCTATAGGGATACAGAGGTTACACAGGGTCCTGTGCTGAATATGGGCCCCAGATCAAACTGGTAGGGTTTACTGTTAACAATATTTCCTATCAACTGCATAAGCAAAAAAATAACTTATTGTCTCTTATTCCACAGATGGTCTAACCTAAGGTACAACTAGAAAAATGTCTTTTATCTAGAGATGACTTTTTAAATTCCTAGAACTTTTCAAAGAAAAAAGAAAGCAAGACTATTTTACTTCAAAAAATAAACAATGGTCAGTGTGCTCAAAAAAAATATCTTTAAAAGTGGCAAATCCTTGGGGGGTTTCCGGAAGATGGCAGACTGAGAAGCTGCTTAGTGGCTTGAGCTCTGACCACATCTTCTGGAAACGGTAGGCTTTTCTGCCTTTAGTAGGCCAGTCAATAAGGGGTCCTAGTGGTGACACCAAGGAGGTGACTATAACTTAATTTGGGTTAAAAAAAAGAGTAGAAAAAAAGGAAAAAAATTTTTTTCTTTCCTTTAAAATATTAAGCACACCTGCTCCCCCTTACCCCCCTACATAACCAGTCCCTGGGGACCAGCTCCTAGCAGGCTCCCCTGCTGAGCCTCTTTCTTTCCTGTCCCACCAGGGAGTATCATTCATTCTAAGTCTATACCCTTCTGAAACCTCTGGCCTTTTTTCTTTCTAAGTAGCCAACCCCCCCCCACCTCACCCCGCATAGCTAATTAAATAATTAAAAATAAATAAATAAAACTCTTTCCTTTCACTGCTCTTTTATGACTGTTCTTTTTCTTATCTTTTTCTTTTTTCTCTCTTTCTTTTTTTTTCTTTTTCTTATTCTTGTCATCCTTTCTTCCTTAATCCTACAGCTTCCATAGCCACAGGCCCCATCCCCCACACCACCAAACAGTGTGCTTTTTTGAATTCACTGATACACATTTGGGAATTATTTTGGGGAAGAATTCTGACTCAGAATTGGACTCTCACTGCGAGTATCTCTGCTCAAATTCCCTTCCTCCTTTAGCTACCCCTAGAATATACAGTGGATAGTAGATTTGCATAACTGTCTATTTCAGCTATCCTTGTCTAGTCCTGAGGTTTTTGGTTTTTTTTTTCTCTTTCTTAACAATCAGCTGCCTCTGATCACAAGGTTTGAGGTAATCTGGCACAGGGGTTTTTTTTTACCCTGCTCTATTTTATTATTAATATTATATAAAGGCATATATCTTCCCCCCCTTTAGGTTGATCAGAATTAACTCTTAGGGTATCTTTCATTACTAGGGTAGTGGGCATCTTATCTATTGTGGGAGGAACTTGTCTCATTACTCCTACCTCCTCTACAGACTCTCCCCTCCCTCCTCCTCCTAGCTAATTAAAAAAATTAAATTAAATTAAATTAAAAATAAAGTAATCAAAAATAAAACTTTCCTTTCACTGCTCTTTAATTACAGCTCTTTTTCTTATCTTTTCTCTTTTCTCTTTCTTGTCTCTTTTTTCTTTTTTTTTTTATCTTGAAATACACTTCTTTCTTCCTTCTCCTTTGCCTTTCTGAATTTGTGAATTATTTTGGGGAAGAAATCTGACTCAGAGTGGACTCTCTATGTGTGTATCTCTGCTCTACTTCCCTTTCCCCTCTTGTTACCCCTAGAATATACAGTGGATAGTAGATTCGCATAACTGTCTATTCTTGATATCCCTTCTTCCTTTTCTCTTTCTTCTTCACTGGGGTTTGGTTACTATTTTTTCACAGACTAGAGAAATTGTTTGGCTAACTGGTAGTGATTAAACTGCTTCAATACTTGCTTCAGTTGCTACTGTAATTCCTGAGGTTGGTGAGTGCAATTGTCATAAAGGTATTTAGTACAGTGTTGCTTGTGCTCAAGACACAACAACTGAGGAACAACAGAGGATAAAAAAGGAAACACATAAATCAAAAAAATGGGTATATCAAAAACAAATAAAACTACTACTCCAATGAATGAAGACAAGAGCCCAGAAGAAACTACAAATCAGCCAGAAGTAACCATAGATAAGAAAAGTATGCAAGCAATAATAAAATTATTAATCACAGAAATTAAAACAACATTGGAGGAAAGGAATGGAAGTATTAGGGAAACGACAGTTAAGACCCCCAAGGAAAATACTGATTATCTTGAGGCAATTAGAGAAATGAAAGCTGAAATAGATATAATGAAGAAAGAAGCTGAGGCAAGGGAAAGCAGATTTACAGAAGCAGAAAACTGAATCAGTCAGAGGATGAGTTAGAGAAAATGAAGAAAGAGGTGAAAGAGCTTAAAAAGAGATTGAGAGACACTGAAAACAACAACAGAGACATATAGGATGGTCTCTAAAGAAGTAATATTCGTGGAATTGGCCTGCCAGAGGAAGAAAGAGAGGAAGGGGAAGCAAACATTCTAGAGGAAATAATAGAAGAAAACTTCCCAGACCTGAATAACAGAAAGGACATCAAGACTCAAGAGGCCCAGAGAATACCAAACAGAATCAACCCAGACCTGAAGACACCAAGACACATCATAGTCACAATGAGAAGAAGTAAGGATAAAGAAAGGATCCTAAAGGCTGCAAGAAAGAAACAAAAAGTCACATACAAGGGAAAACCCATAAGATTATTTTCAGACTTTTCCACTCAAACTCTAAAAGCCAGAAGACAGTGGCAAGATATCTACTGAGCCCTGAATGAAAAAGGGTTTCAACCAAGGATAATATATCCTGCTAGACTTTCATTCAAACTAGATGGAGGGATCAAAAGCTTCTTAGACAAACAACAGTTAAAGGAAGCAACCATCACCAAACTGGCCCTGAAAGAGGTTCTGAAAGACCTCTTATAAACAAGAACATCACTGTAATACTGGCAATATATCAGAGCAAACAAAAAATTTTTTTTTGAACAATGGCACTACAATACATTAAATCCATAATATCAATAAATGTCAATGGCTTAAACTCACCCATCAAAAGGCACAGAGTTGGGGGATGGATCAGAAAACATAATCTAACCATATGCTGCTTGCAAGAATCCCATCTGTCACAACAAGATAAACACAGACTTAAAGTGAAAGGATGGAAAACTATCATACAGGCTAATGGACCACAAAAAAAGGCAGGAACACCCATTCTCATCTCAGACACAATAAATTTTAAATTAAATAAAGTAACAAAAGATAGGCAAGGACATTACATAATGATTAGAGGATCAATCAGCCAAGAAGACTTAACAATTATTAACATCTATGCACTCAATGAGGGATCATCTAAATACTTCAAGAACTTACTGAAAGAATTTCAAAAATACATCAATAGTAATACAATAATAGTGGGAGACTTCAATACCCCACTCTCACACTTAGACAGATCAACAAAGCAGAGAACCAACAAAGATACAAGAGAACTGAATGAAGAGATTGACAGACTAGACCTCTTGGACATTTTCAGAGTCCTTCACCCCAAAAAACTGGAATACACCTTCTTTTCAAATCCACATAACACATACTCAAGGATAGACCACATGTTAGGCCACAAAGACAACATCAATAAATTCAAAAACATTGAAATCATCCCAAGTATCTTCTCAGACCACAGTGGAGTAAAACTAACATTTAACAACAAACAGAAAATTATTAAAAGTCACAGAATTTGGAAACTAAACAACATGCTCCTTAAGAACCACTGGGTCAGAGATTCACTCAAGCAGGAAATTCAAATGTTCCTGGAAACAAATGAAAATGAAGACACAACCTATCAAAATATTTGGGACACAGCTAAAGCAGTACTTAGAGGGAAACTTATAGCCATACAATCACATATTAAACAACAAGAAAAAGCTCAAATGAACGACCTTACTGCACACCTCAAGGACTTAGAGGAAGAGGAACAAAGGAACCGTAAAGCAACCAGAAGGACAGAAATCACTAAAGTTAGAGCAGAAATAGACAACATCAAAAATAAAAGAACCATACAAAAGATCAATGAAGCCAAATGTCAGTTCTTTGAAAGATTAAACAAAATTGACAAACCCTAGCCAGACTCACCAAACAAAAAAGAGAGAAGACTCAAATTAATAGAACTTAAACGATGCAGGAGATATCACAACTGACACCACAGAAATCCAGAGAATCCTGTGAAACTTCTATAAAGAACTATATGCCACCAAGCTAGAGAATCTGGAAGAAATGGAACAATTTCTAGAAACATATGCCCTTCCAAAACTGAACCAAGAAGAACTACAAAATCTAAATGCACCAATCACAGACAAAGAAATTGAAACCGTTATTAAGAACCTCCCCAACAACAAAAGTCCTGGACAAGATGGCTTCACAAATGAATTCTACAAAACTTTCAGGAAACAGTTAGTACCCATACTTCTTAAGCTTTTCCATAAGATTGAAGAAACAGGAATACTCCCTTCCACCTTCTATGAAGCTGACATCACTCTGATACCAAAAGCTGATAGGGATAGAACAAAAAAGGAAAACTACAGACCAATATCCTGAAGAACATAGATGCCAAATATTAAACAAGATCTTGGCCAACTGGATACAGCAACATATCAAAAAGATTGTTCATCACGACCAAGTAGGATTCATCCCAGGAATGCAAGGCTGGTTCAACATCCATAAGTCAATCAATGTCATTCACCACATCAATAAAAGCAAAGCCAAAAACCACATGATTATCTCAATAGATGCAGAGAAAGCCTTTGACAAAATCCAACACCCATTCATGCTCAAAACTCTACAAAAAATGGGAATAGATGGGAAATTCTTAAAAATAGTGGACTCTATATATAGCAAACCTACAGCCAACATCATACTCAATGGACAGAAGCTGAAAGCATTCCCCCTCAGATCGGGGACTAGACAGGGCTGTCCACTGTCACCATTACTCTTCAACATAGTATTGGAAGTTCTTGCCATAGCAATCAGGCAAGAGAAAGAAATCAAAGGAATACAGATTGGAAGGGAGGAACTCAAGTTCTCACTATTTGCAGGTGATATGATCATATGCATAGAAAAACCTAAAGAATCCGGTAGAAAACTACTGGAAGTTATTAGGCAATATAGCAAGGTATCAGGCTACAAAATCAGTGTACAAAACTCAGTGGCATTTGTTTATGCAAACACTAAATCTGAAGAAGAAGACATCCAGAAATCACTCCCATTTACAGTTTCAGCAAAATCAATCAAATACCTAGGAATAAAGTTGACCAAAGAAGTGAAAGACTTATATACTGAAAACTATGAGTCGCTACTCAGGAAATAGAAACTGATGCCAAGAAATGGAAAGATATCCCATGCTCATGGATTGGAAGAATAAATATCATCAAAATGAATATTCTCCCCAGAGCCATATACAAATTTAATACAATACCCATCAAAGTTACACCAAGTTTCTTTAAGAGAATAGAACAAACACTACAATCATTTATCTGGAACCTGAAAACACCTAGAAATGCCAAAAGCATCTTGAGGAAAAGAAACAGAAATGGAGGCATCACACTCCCAGACCTTAAACTATATTATAAAGCCATCATCATCAAAACAGCATCGTACTGGAACAAAAATAGGCACACAGACCAGTGGAACAGAATTGAAAGCCCAGAAATAAATACCCACACCTATGGACATCTAATCTTTGATAAGGGGGCCCAAGGATTAAATGGAAAAAGGAGGCTCTCTTCAATAAATGGTGCTGGGAAAACTGGGTTGAAACATGCAGAAGGATGAAATTGAACCACTTTATCTCACTAGAAACAAAAATCAACTCCAAATGGATCAAAGACCTAGATGTCAGACCAGAAACAATCAAATACTTAGAGGAAAACATTGGTAAAACACTTTCCCACCTACACCTCAAGGACATCTTTGATGAATCAAACCCAATGGCAAGGAAGACTAAAGCAGAAACAAACCAATGGGACTACATCAAATTGAAAAGCTTCTGCACATCCAAAGAATCTATTAAACAAACATGGGAGAAGATCTTCACATGCCATGCATTAGACAAGAAACTAATCACCAAAATATATAAAGAGCTCAGCAAACTTAGCACCAAAAAAGCAAATGACCCCATCCAAAAATGGGCAGAGGATATGAACAAAACATTCACTACAGAGGAGATCCAAAAGGCTAACAAACATATGAAAAACTGCTCTAGGTCACTGATTGTCAGAGAAATGCAAATTAAGACAACACTAAGGTACCACCTCACTCCTGTATGAATGGCATACATGAAAAAGGACATCAGCAACAAATGCTGGAGAGGTTGTGGGGACAGAGGAACCCTTTTACATTGCTGGTGGGAATGTAAATTGGTACAGCCTCTGTGGAGAGCAGTCTGGAGAACTCTCACAAGGCTAGACATGGACCTTCCATATGATCCAGTAATTCCTCTCCTGGGGTTATACCCCAAGGACTCCGTAACACCCAACCAAAAAGAGGTGTGTATTCCTATGTTCATAGCAGCACACTTCATAATAGCTAAAACCTGGAAGCAACCCAGGTGCCCAACAACAGATGAGTGGCTGAGAAAGCTGTGGTATATATATAAAATGGAATACTATACAGCTATCAAGAACAATGAACCCTCCTTCTCTGACCCATCTTGGACAGAGCTAGAAGGAATTATGTTAAGTGAGCTAAGTCAGAAAGATAAAGATGAGTATGGGATGATCCCACTCATCAACAGAAGTTGACTAAGAAGATCTGAAAAGGAAACTAAAAGCAGGACCTGACCAAATTGTAAGTAGGGCACCAAAGTAAAAACCCTGTGGTGAGGGGTAGACACGTAGCTTCCTGGGACAGTGGGGGGTGGGAGTGGGTGGGAGGGATGGGTCACAGTCTTTTGGTGGTGGGTATGGTGTTTATCTACACTCCTAGTAAAATGTAATTATATATCACTAGTTAATTAATGCAAGAGGGGGAAAATTAATTGTATGTCTCGAAGTTTTTCAAAACACAGACTGAATATTTTTAATATATAGGCTGTGTAATTGATATGCAGACTTTCTCAAAAGCCTAGACCAAGTAGATCAGAAGCAACCAATAACACAGCTATATACAAGATACTAGGTACTGTACAGCAAACCCTAACAAAAGGACTTTTCAAAGTTAACCCAATTAACAAATAATGTGATGATAACATTAACTATCTATTGTCTTTTTGAGCCCTAAGACAGCAGGAACCTCACATCTCCACTATAGAGCCTCTAATTTCCCCAGTCCTGGAACCATTGGATAGGGCCCACTTTCTCGTATGCCTCTCCCAAACCATATAAAATAATATTACATCTGCCGATCACAACCTAACCAACACAACGATTGCCACCTCAACATGCTTCACTTCAGACTGTGTCCAGAGACATCACATGTGGAATGACAACCCTTCAGCTTCATTACTCAGGTGAGACCTTTCCTTTCATAGTATACTCTAATTCCATCTCAGGTGGTTCACTTTCTAAGAAATCCCAAAACCTAGATATACACCAGTTTCTGTGGGAGAGAGCATATGTTTACACGTATCCGTAAACTACTGCAAAATATATACCTGAAAGCAGAAGTACACTAGAGTTTGCAGTGAGTAACCCCCTAACACTTCCTCTCCACTATTCCAAGTTTTGGGTACATGATTGCTCAACAATTTGTTTGGCTTCGTATGTTAACTCTCTTTTCAGTCACCAGGTTCCAAATGTCATCAGGATGCCGGCCAGGCTTTCCTGGACTGAAGACCCCACCAATGTGTCCTGGAGCGCAGCTTCCCCAGAGACCCACCCTACTAGGGAAAGAGAGAGGCAGACTGGGAGTATGGACTGACCAGTCAACGCCCATGTTCAACTGGGAAGCAATTACAGAAGCCAGACCTTCTACCTTCTGCAACCCACAGTGACCCTGGGTCCATGCTCCCAGAGGGATAGAGAATGGGAAAGCTATGGGGGGTGGGGGGGTGGGATATGGAGATTGGGTGGTGGGAATTGTGTGGAATTGTACCCCTCCTATCCTATGGTTTTGTTAATTAATCCTTTCTTAAATATAATTTTTTTAAAGTAACAAATCCTTGACACTAGAGATTACATAACCCTACATTGAAATTAAGTTTTAATTTCTATTTTCTGAGTCATAATTTTTGCTAGTTTGGGCAGACTCTCAGGCAAATGAATAGATGCTCTACCAGATACATAGCAAGGAAAAAAAAAAAAGAGCAATTATTCTGTGACAAGACAACCTTGAAAGAAAAACCCTAGTGACTAGAGCCTGGAAATAAAACCCATCCCTTCTAGAAAGCTTAAATGTTCTTCAGCAGAAAATAAACAGCAGATTTTTTTTTTCCAATTCCGTCTCAGTTCTTAGAAACTCATATTCTCAAGGGAGCAAAGGTCCCAGCTATATACACCCCAATTAGAAGAACTCTCACAGAGACAAGATGGTGGGCAATCAACCTGCACCAATCACAGAGAATCTGGTGGAAACTTGGGTATGAGTAAAACAAAGAGAGAAAAAGTTATGTATCTTCCCAGTGTGTGTGTGGGGGGGGGGTGGGGAGGAGTAAAGCAAATGGAACAATTATTTCATGTCCTGGTGACATAGCAGAAATGGAGTGAGGGAACTGAATTAGGCTCAGTGTCACCTTGGAAAAATATGAATAAATATGATTACACTACTGAATAAGTGTAGTATTATCTTTTAAACATATTATAGCCAGGTGTTACTACGATTTTGAGTGAATACCCACTGAATGCCTGATCCAGTGTCAAAAAATTACTTAAGTCCGCTTGCTGGAACTTCAAATCACACTGAACTACCATGTTGGCTTTTCTTCCGTCCCACTTCCTTAGTAAAATAATCAAATCTATCTTTGAAAGAAGAAAAAACTGAATCTTATAAGTTTAAAGATTCCTCTCTACCACCATTCCCACGGGTAACCGAGAGTATTTAGATGTGAATCTTCCCTGTGTTTCCCATGTATAAACAAAGAAAATGAGGAAGAGAGAGCAGAAATGAAGCTTTATTTTTAGAAGGGTTCATCCCATCTTATTTGCAACTCACTTTGCTCGTTTGTTAAAATATCTTCAAAAGAATAAAACTCTTTATCCCACTGATTCATAATAGATATCCATGATGATTTCTAATTTTTTTTACTGTAATAAACAGAATTATGTTTAAAAAAAAAAAGCAAGATCTTATAAATAATTCTGCGAGTCCATTTCATAAGAGGAAGATGTTGATGGAGCCATATTCTCTGTCTCTACAAAGTGTTAGGGACAGAATTCAAACCTGCTTCTGCCGTTTTTCATTCCACTGCACACTAATGTCTACAAAAGAAGCTTCAGAAGTGTCAAAGCCACAGTGCAGGTTACTCCCGGTATTTTTCAAGCATTCATTTGATAAACAAATGCTTTCATCATAGATGTCACCAAGAGATTAATATGGAGTCTGCCAGATATTTATATAATTTCTCCCTGTGTGTATGCTTTATGCATTTTCCAGGGCTCTCAAAAAGTGTCCCCTGCGCATAATATAAATTGTATCTGAATATAATATTCTTCAATCAATATGATCGGTGTCATGACTTTATCAAGAGATCAGTTCAAGTAAACTTATGATCAGTTCTAGCTCCACTGACAAGACCTTTTTCTCTCTGGATAAAAGTCTTGTTAAAAGGACTCTATTTCATCTATCTGACAGCAGAGTTACCTGAAAAGGCAATTTACACAACATACTTATTGCCCTTAACCAATAATATTGACCACACCGAGGGCCTGTTCATCATCCAGGGTGTTGTCTTGGTCTTCTGCAAGTCTTTAAACACAACCTATTTCAGATTTAGGTATAATGAAGACAATATCCAGTGCATAATTTATTGCTAGAAAGCAGATCACATATCAGAAAGGTAGTATGTACCTCTGAATTTTTGAGAATAAAGAAAGACACATGACTGTAGATTTATATCTAGAAGTCCAATATAGACTTAGATGTTAATGTTCTTACTATTTTCTTTAAGACATGAAGCATCAAATCTATACCTTTCCATTGGACAGGTAGTAAGGAAAAAACAGGCTGTCAAGTTGTGAAAAGAATTTAAATAAATATATTTAAGATAAAATATTTAGAACATTCCTTTCAAAATAAGGAAAATGTTGTGTATTTGTTATAAGAAACATGAGCTACTATGAGAAGAAACATATTGCCTAATTAAAAAAATAAAATAAAAGGAGTAAAACAATCAATCAACATATAACAAGAAATTGACTTTCAACAAAGATAACAAGTGAATCACATAACGAAATAATTGAATTTAAAAAGTGGTACTGGACTAAATATCCACAAAGAAGAAAAAATTCAATCCCAAATTTGATCTTGAACTACACACATATGTTCATTTGGAAAATTATAACACATCCCTAATATATATTACACACAAATCACACAAATGTAAACGCTAAAACTAAAACTTCCTAGAAGAAAATTCACAACATTTTGAGATACCAAATATTTCTTAGAGAAAAAAAAATCACAAACCATAACATTTGAATTTGATATGAATGTGTTTATCAAAATTTAAAACTCCTTCACTTGAGACACAGAAGAATGAAAAGGCATGCCACAGGCTAGTATATATATATATACATATATATATATATATTACTTTGTCTCTGATGCATGTATATATATGATAAATATTTATGTTTAAAATATATAAAAGAAAGTTACAATCCAGTAATAAAATACCCATTTAAAAATGGTAATGTGTGGTAATGGAAATGCCAGAGTAAATTCCTCTGAAAATTAACTCCTCTTGCAACAGTAGAACACTGCTCAAAAATAATTAGGCTTGCGAAATTGCTCACTTGAAAAATGTGCTGCTTTGCCATGTGCACAACCCAGGTTTGAGCCCTGTCCCCAATACACTGAATGAAACATCGGTGCTGTGGGATTTTTCTTCCTCTCTTCTGCTCTTTCTATCTAAAAAAAAAAAAAAATCCATCCAGGTTTACCACAAAATAAACAAATAGTCACAATGAACTAGTTCAGATCTGTGAACATCTAAAAAGACTTGCACAATGGAATGAATATCCAAGAAAAACTGTTGAGTCTCAGTAGCAATAGCAAGCTTTGAGATGACTTAATGAACCCAAGTTCCTTCCTTTTTTTATTAGTGATTTAATAATGATTGACAATATTGTGGGATAAGACAAATACAATTCCACATCATTCCCACCACCAGAATTCCATATCCTGTTCCTTCCATTGGAAGGTTCCCTATTCTTTATCCTTTTGGGAATATGGACCAAAGATCTTTATGGGGTGCAGAAGGTGGGAAGGTCTGGCTTCTGTGATTGCTTCTCCATTGGACTTGGGTGTTGACAGGTTGATCTATACTCCCAACCATGTTTCTATCCTTCCCCCACTAGAGTAAGGCTCTGGGGAGGTGAGGTTCCAGGACACATTGGTAAGGTTGTCTGCCCAGGGAAGTCAGGTTAGCATCATGGTAGCATCTGCAACTTAGGGGGGGGGGGGGGGGCGCAGTGGCTGAAAAGCATTAAGATGTAAAGCAGAATAAATTGTTTGATAATCAGGAATCTAAAGTAAGACTATAGCAGATAAAATTTGGGTCTTCATGTTGGAAGAAGCTAGGAAGTCTATTCCAAATGACTTCTAATTTTTTCCTGAGCCCAACAGCTAACATGCAGATGGGCTAAAGGTGTTGTCTGGGAAGATGGTGTCAGAGTTGAGAATAGGACTAGAAAGCTGGATCAGAGCAGAGAGTAGCTCCCAAATATGGGAAAAGTATGTACATACCCTTAAGTGTAAGCCCCATCAGTCTGACCTAGGGCTAAGCCCCTGTCAGTCTAAGCTCACATTCCATGGTCACAGCTAGGAACATTCTAGGCTGCACTCATTTCAGGACCAGTCTTCCTCAAATGGCAGAAATATGTTGACCCGGCCTCCCTCCTGAAGTGTGGGGCAGTTTCTACCATTGTTGTTCTACATTGAAGGGAAAATCCTATACAGGCCCACAAGAGGGTTTATGATGTTGTTCCTGATGGAGATTTACCAGTGATGGTGGAGAGAGGGACCTGTTAGAGGTGTAGGCCCATCATATCTGTGTGGGAATACAAGGACTCTCTGACTAGAGCCCCAAATAATGGGGTGGTGCGGTAGCGACCAAAAAGGCCATCATTTAAGTATGCCTGTCTCTTGCCCTTATCCAGATTTTGTAGTCCTTACTTTATCTGACAAGGTTAGAGTGATTGAGGGAAGTGAATTAGGAAGTAGGTAAGAAGAGTATCTAGTCCTAAGTAGAAAATATTTGATTACGTACTTTGTGGTGTCTTTTTTAGGTCTTTCTACTTGCTTGCTGTACTTATTAAGTCTAAGTCTACTCACTGCAGACTATTGTACACTTTCACTTTAAGGTACATATGTTCCCCTAACTTATTACATGTGCACATGTGCCCTATGAGGGGAAAAACAGATTGAATGTCTCGAACTTTAAAATGCATATATTTCAGTTCTGAGTATATATTCCTTTAGTCTAAGAATTTAAGGTTTCAAATTAGTAAACTGACTGAATTCTATCACTGTGTTTAAATTGTTAATGCATTTATAATAATAACTTTTTTACTATTAAATTGTCAATATAATGTAAACTTCTACTATCATAATGCAATTTTCTTTTCTATAACCTATAACTATTCCCCTGTCTACACTGAAATTGAGAAAAAGCATGATACCTGTTTGATTTTTTTCCCCTCTGGGTTGAATCTTTAACACCAATTCTAAAATAGCAAAGTTCCTTCCTTTTCTCCATCCCAGTGGTTGTATTTCACTGAACTTGAAAAATGAAATGTATTTCTCTACATAACCAAGAATTTCAATAAGCTACAAATAGAGTTAAGAAAAAAAAAACATGGGGAGTCGGTGGCACAGCGGGTTAAGAGCATGTGGTGTGAAGCTCAGGGACCAGAGTAAGGATCCTGGTTCGAGCCCCGCACTCCCCATCTGCAGGGCGGTTGCTTCAAGGGTGGTGAAGCAGGTCTGCAAGTGTCTTTCTTTCCTCCATCTCTGTCTTCCCCTCCTCTCTCCATTTCTCTCTGTCCTGTCCAACAACAATGACATCAATAACAACAAAAATACCTACAACAACAAAAGGGATTAATTAAATTAATTAATTAATCAATGAATTTAAAAAGGGAGTCGGGTGGTGGCACAGCAGGTTAAGCACACGTGGTGCAAAGCACAAGGACCAGAGTAAGGATCCCAGTTGTAGCCCCCGGCTCCCCACCTGTAGGGAAGTCACTTCACAAGCAGTGAAGCAGGGCTGTAGGTGTCTGTCTTTCTCTCCCCCTCTGTGTTTCCCTGCTCTCTCCATTTCTCTCTGTCCTATCCAACAACAATGACATCAATCACCACAACAATGTTAAACAACAAGGGCAACAAAAGGAAAAATTTTTAAAAAAATTAAAAAATATATGTATTGGCTTCCTCCAAAACAACACATAACCTAGATACAGAGCTAGATACGGAGCTGTGGTGGTGGGAACTGTACCCCTCTTATCCTATGGTCTTGTCAGTATTTCCATTTTATAAATAAATAATTTTTTTAAGTTAAAGACTAGGAGAAAATCTTGAAAGAAGCAAGAAATAAAAGGGATTCCTTATATAAAAAGAACTTTCAAAATTATTAACAGGCATCTTCTCTTTAGTAGTCAAGAAGAATAATATGAGCCAGAGGCATGACACATTATTAAGTACTGAAATATAAAAAAATATATATCAACCCAACATTCCATATCAAGAAAAAAGTTCTTTTTTAAATGGAAGAAGAAATGAGTTATTCCCCCAAAACACTAAAACTGATAGAGTTTGTGGTGAAGAAACCAGCCGTACAGGGAATCCTACAAAGACTAACTCAGGGTGAAGCCAAAGAACAACAGATGACAGGAAACATACAGACACCAGAAATAGAGGTCACCAGTAGGATTCTTCTTCTTCTAGCATTTGCCCTTCTTCCGTAGCCAGTCAACAGCATCAGGTTGAGCCTGATGTAAAGTTTCAAGACCTCCTTTGAATCTGGAGAGGTGGCAGTCGCTGACTATGTGGATCATAGTCTGTCTGGAGCCGCAGGGGCAGTTCGGGTCATCTCTGGCTCCCCAGCGATGGAACATAGCAGTGCACCGGCCATGGCTTGTTCGATAGCGATTGAGGAGAGCCCAATCATAACGTGCTAGGTCAAAGCCAGGTTGACGCTTGCAGGGGTCTGTGATGAGGTGTTTGTTCTTTACCTCAGCTGACTGCCAACTCTGTTTCCAAGAGACTGGAACAGAGAAGTTCAGTGTAGGCGTAGGGGACCAGATTGGGTGACGAGACGTCAAGCGTTGGACAGGGTGGGCGAAGATATCCGCGTATATTGGCAGGTCCGGTCGAGCGAAGACGTGGGAAATGAACTTAGATGATGCCGCATCCCGACGAATATCTGGCGGGGTGATGTTGCTAAGAACTGGCAGCCATGGAACCGGGGTGGAACGGATGGTTCCAGAAATTATCCTCATGGAGGAATATAATTTGGAATCGACCAAGTGGACATGGGGGCTACGGAACCATACTGGGGCACAGTATTCTGCAGTGGAATAGCATAATGCCAGAGATGATGATCGTTATTATCCTAGGTTATTATCCTACACCAGTAGGATAATAACCTAGGTCAATAGAAAAGCCAGTACTGGTATATTTTGGTTTGAAATTCCTCTGTTTACTGAGTTTAAAATTCATAAAATTGTTTTTATACATATCTCTTCGTGAATACATAAAGCATAAAGACAATAATGTAAGGAGGTGTAAAGACAGACAGTGTAAAGACAGCCTTGTAAAGACAGACAGAAAGACATAGAAGCAGACATTTGGTAGACCACTGAGGAGAATTTAGAATTGATTCAAGTTAGATTGTTAAATATTTTAGATGTGAACTGCAATTCCCAGGGCAACCACTAAGAAAATAAAGTAATAAAAAGGAAACCACAGAGGCTCAAAGGAAAGAAGTGAAAAGGAGACAAGAGGAAGGAAGAAGACAGAGAGCAAGAGGGAGGGGTACAGTGAAATAGGAAGAGTGAAGCAGGATAAGCAACTTGTCAAGAAACAGGACAGCTCTCAAAACAAAAGCAAGAAGTTCCTAGTAGTAATCACACACACACACACACACACGATAATAACAATAATAAATGTGTCCCCTCTGGAAATAGGTGTTTTCTTCATCCGAAAATAACTACTGAAAGCTGTTTATTTCTAATTCCAGGCCAGCACCTGGTACCTTAGCTTCCCAGGGAAGTTAATATTGATCTCCTAGTCTCCAGGTATAAAACCCTTAACTAAAAGGAACCACATAGAGAGAAGTTGGTGGATATTCAATTTACATATCTGCAGACAAAGATACTGTATGTATCTCTCACGTAAGTAAAGCAAGTGCTTCTGAGTTTTTCAATATATATTCAATTCGATATATATATCATCATGGCAGGAGCAAGAATTAACCACAAAGTCTCAAGAGCAGGAAAAAGTGGCTTCTGTATTTCATGGCATTATGATCCCCATGTTAAATCTACTTATCTACCACTTGAGAAACCAAGATGTGAAGGAAGCCTTAAAAGGAATAGGAAAAGAAGTGCTTCTAGATAGAACTTGGGTTTCTGATTCTCTCAACTTGTGAGAAACAAACAAGCCAGGACAGTTTTTAGGAAATCAAGACTATAGAGCCAAACAAAATAGGAAAAGTTACTCAATTTGACTAACACTGAGCTGAATAAGTACTTTACAGTAACACTGGCAAACGATGAAAAATGATGACAATTTCTATTATCTTCTATAATGTAAAGAAAATGATGCTTGCAAATCCTTAATGGAAAACTGAAGAGTGACTTCCCCTAAAAGGAATCTAGTACTAGAAATTTTTAGAAGAGAAAAACTTCAGAATTCCAGCCTTACAAATGATCCTTGAAAATAAAGCTTCTAGTTTATAAATCCATAAGGAGTGCTTATTGTATGTAGCATTTTGCTTAGGAAGATAAGGCCAAAAAAGTGAATATTACTCCACAGTAAATCAATGAATGTGCCAAGTTTTAACTCCTAAATCTGTATCTATTTTACTGCAACTAGTTTTCATAAGGTAGAGACTTAAAAATAAGTAAAAATAAAAATGCAACTCTTATCTTATCATTGTATGGGCCAGGAATGTAGACATTGCTTCTTGGCATCCTCTGAAATTCTATAATCACAGACTGGGATCTCATCCAGATGTCCTTGCAGATGGATCTGCTTCCAGACCCCTTTGTATTCTTCATGAACACATCTCTTTGCAGCTGAAACTGAGACCTGTTTTCCTGTTGGCTGTCAGTCTGACCTGAGATCTCTTAAAAGCTATCCATGCTTCTTTCCCAAATGACTTTCTACATAATCTCTCATAATATGGCATCTGGCTTCTTCAAAGTCAATCAGTTATGCATGGTTAATCACACCACTGAGGCTCCAGTCTTAACAACTACTTCAAAAGTTAGTCCGTTCCTGAAGATTCCCCAGCTCAGCATTTGTTTCCTGTGGACTTTCTATCTCTAGAAGTAATTTTTGCTTCCACTGAGTAGCTGTTGCCCTTCATTTGTGTTCATAAACATTATTAATTATTTATTACTTCCTATTAAATTATTTATTGACATATGGGGCCTTTCTACCACCTATAAAGCAATTTAGATATATTTACTTTCTCTGACCTTTCAACATCTGGTATTGAGCCTTAGACACAGCAGGTATTATATAAATATTGAATGAATTAATGATGATTAAAAGCAGTAAGATGCACAGCTTTCTAACCTGATGTTACAGAAGTTTGTATCCTAGACAAGCAGTCTCTAAGTACTAAACTGTGAAGAGCAGCATTTTAAGAACCAAGGAAAGGTTTTCAATTTGCAAATAACTAATGTTAGCTCAGTCCTGAAGATGTTAATTCAGCCATATTTGATGCCCTATATCTAGACTCATCTATAAATGAGGAAAACTTTAATGGCCTGATTCACTAGAAATTTGTACACAGAGCATATTTATGACTTAGACATTTTTTAGTGTGATTTATGTTTCAATCCTGTCATTCATCTTCATTTTCAAATTTAATTGGGTTTTCAAAGGTCATTAGGAAAGGGAGAGTTGTCATCCAGTCACAGAGCTACAGTGATAATCCTGGTGGCAACAGAAAAATGAGAACTAGTTTGCTCATTAGGTACTCCTTAGCAATTTACAGGCTAAAACATAGAAATCCTAGTAATTGGCACTAATGAACTCTCTACAAAGTGTTAATAGCAGTGAGTTTTAACATGGTTATTTCAACAAGCCTCTGAGATAAATGGCAAGAACTACTTCTCAAACGCACACGCACAAGATGGGAGGGGAGGGGTAAGAAGTCCCCTAAGATTTGCAATATTTAAACTTTTCCCTTATATATGCCTTAATGTAAAAGGGCACAATAGTTTGCTGTGACTCGATAAGTGTGGCAAGCAAGTAGAAAGACCTTAAAAAAAAAAAAAAAACCAACCACATAAAGTACTTTATCAAATAGTTTCTAGATACCCTCTTCACCTACTTCTTGTTTTACTTCCCTCAGTCACTCCAAGGCTAACATTGTCAGACGAAGTAAGGACTACAAAAACTGGATAAGGGAAAAGACTGACATACTTTAATGATGGCTCTTTTGGCCACTACCAGGACACCCCATCATCCAGATCCCTAGTCATGGAATCCTGGGATTCCCACACAAACAATGATGGACCTAAACCATAATTGACCACGGTTGCTGGTCATCTCCACCAGGAACAGCATAGTGGACCCTCTTGTAGGCCTCTATAGGACCTTGCCCTCAACATGGATCAACATGGGCAGGGACTGCCCCATCCTCTGCAGGGACATTGGGTCAACATACTCTGCCACTCGAGAAAGATGGGTCCTGCAATGAGTGCAGCCTAGAATGTTCCTAATTGTGATCACAGAATGTGAGCTCAGACCTACAGGGATGCAGAGCTTGCATAGGCTCCTGTGCTGAATATGGGCCTCAGATCAAATCAATGGGGCTTACAGTTAACAATATTTACATAGTTCCCCCATATTTGGGAGCCACTCTCTGCCCAAATCCATCTTTCCAGTCCAATTTCCAACTCTGACACAATCTCCCCAGATAATACCTTTGGTCCACCTGCATGATAGCTGTCAGGCTCAGGCAAAAATCAGTGAAGTCATGGGCCCCTTAGGAATATACCTAAAATAGACCGATTAGCTTTTTTCCAAAATGGAGACCCCAAATCTCATCTGATATAGTCTTACCTTTAGATTCCTGCTTAATTAATACCTGATTATTAAATGATCTGTCCTTCTTTATATCTTAATGCTTTTTCAGCCCCCAAATTGAAGATGCTGTCATGATGACAACCTGACTTCCCTGGACAAATGACTTCCTCAATGTGTCCTGGAACTCCAATTCTCCAGACCCCTACTCCACTAGAGAAAGATGAAGACAGGCTGGGAGTATGAATCAACTTGCCAACACCCACGTTCAGCAGAGAAGCAATTACAGAGAAGCCAGACCTGCTGCACCCCATAAAGATCCTGGGTCCATACTCCCAGAGGGATAAAGAATAGGAGAGCTTCGGGGACCAGGCGGTGGCGCACCTGGTTAAGCACACACACTACAGTGCGCAAGGACCCGGGTTCAAGCCCCTGGTCCCCACCTGCAGAGGGAAAGCTTCACGAGCGGTGAAGCAGGGCTGCAGGTGTCTCTCTCCATCTCTATCTTCCTTTCCCCTCAATTTCTCTCTGTCTCTATCCAGTAAAAAAAAATAAAGTTTAAAAAAAATAAAAAAAAAAAGAATAGGAGAGCTTCTAGTGGAGGGGATGGGATACCAAACTCTGGTGGTGGGAAATGTACCCCTCTTAACCTACGGTCTTGGCAATCATTATTAAATCAATAAAAAATAATAAGTAAATAAAATTTAAGAAAAAAAGACTTCTCTGTGAATATGACCGAGCTAAGAGGGAGATAAGGACTCTTGACAATCAGAAATATGGCCAAAATGTTCCCTCTTCCAATTAAAATATGTAAATACTACTTTACTTGGTTTAGTTCTCTGCCTAATTCTGCTAAAAGCCGAATTCTTGAGTGGGAATAGATTAACATTTGGTTATGCAAAAGATTTTTATACTTAAGGCTCTGTTGTCCCAGATTCAATCCCAAGCACCACCATAAAGCAGAGCTGAGCAGTGGCCTGACATATAGATAAATTAATAAATAGATAGGTGATAAATAGATGATAAATAAAAGAATATTATAGAATAGAATAAATAATAAATAATAGAATAAATAATAAATAATAGAATAAACAATAGAATAAATAAATAGAATCCCTTTGTCCCTAGTGCCCCCTTCCCTCTTAATTTTTGTCTCTATTCTAAGTAAATAAAATGAAAACTAAGAAGACAAACAAAAATTAAATAGACAAATTTTTAAGTAGAAGTAACAGATCTCACCTCTACTTCACAAATCTCTCTTAGACTCACCCCAGTCAAGCTTAGCTCTATAAGACACCATCCCAATACCCTCTTGTATGATACTCTGGTCCTACTTACGTCTGTTCTCACATTCTGGTGTGTGAGCTACCAGGCTTTTACTGTGTGATTGTATTAGCCACATTACTTGTCTCTCTGGAACCTTGTTTCTTTTTTTTTTAATATTTATTTATTTATTTCCTTTTGTTGCCCTTGTTTTTTATTGTTGTTGTTATTGATGTCGTCATTGTTGGATAGGACAGAGAGAAATGGAGAGAGGAGGGGAAGACAGAGAGGGGGAGAGAAAAACAGACACCTGCAGACCTACTTCACTGCCTGTGAAGCGACTCCCCTGCAGGTGGGGAGCGGAGGGGCTCGAACCGGGATCATTACGACGCTGGACCTTGAGCTTTGCGCCACGTGCGCTTAACTCGCTGCACTACTGCCCGGCTCCCTACCTTGTTTCTTTTTATGTTATTCTTTATTGCAGTAGGAAATAAGCTGTCCATTACTTTAATTACAGATGATTTTAAAGTTTTTTTTAATGTGTATTGCTCTTTGTCCTACTTACTCAACTTACTGAAGTTTATCAAGGAGGGATGGTGTCTCCTTCCCATAAAACCACTGACATCACTTTTAAGCAAAAAAAAAAAAAAAAAAAAAGTTTATATATGACATGCATTTGTGCAAAATGCTTTCATAATTTAACAACATGTTCTTAATATTTCCCAACAATACATATGTGACCCAAATATATTATATTTTTTTAGGTTCTATGGAAGTACAAACTAGATTGACTCCAATTTATCAGTGTCACCCTACTTCTAACATTTTGGAACAATGTTACATAGAATTCTGTGTCTAAGGTCATTTATTGTGCTATTTTATAAAGATTAAATTGAGGAAGAGGGAAGTTATGTCTCTTGCCTGAGATCTCATATTTATTAGATGTTAGTTCCAAGGTTCAACTCTGGATCTTTCTAACTTCAAAGCCTACACACTTTTCACTGAGATAACAGAAAGTAAAACCTCAAAGTTTTGTGGGGTTTTTTTTATGTTATATAATATGGAAAACTTAAAACACTCATATTTTTAATCATCCAATTAAAAATCTTTTTCATAGTCTCCCCATCTGGCCAAGATGGAATGACAGAAATTGGGTTTTTCCATCCTTCCTGAAGCAAGGAAAACCGGATAAAATATACAGGATATTAGTATAAAAATTACTATATATTGATGCTTGACCAGAGAGAGAATGCAAAGGAGAAAATGTGTTTTTATGTGAAGACCTAGGCTCAATTACAGTACATTATACAAAGAAACAGCCACTTCCACCACCAAAAGTTGACAGTTTCTATAACAGCACAGAGAAATTCAAATCATCCACCTACAAGTTAGCTGTTAGGCACAGGAAAAAATTAGTAAAGTCATGCCCCACCCAGATGTTACAAAGATAGGCTTCCAAGATCCTTCCAACATGAATACCTCAATTCTCATCTGCTGTATTCTTACCTACAGGTTCCTGATTATTAAACAATTTGTTCTCCCTTATATCTTTTTTTTTATTTTTATTTATTTTTTTATTTAAGAAAGGATTAATTAACAAAACCATAGGGTAGGAAGGGTACAACTCCACACAATTCCCACCGCCCAGTCTCCATATCCCACCCCCTCCCCCGATAGCTTTCCCATTCTCTATCCCTCTGGGAGCATGGACCCAGGGTCATTGAGGGTTGCAGAAGGTAGAAGGTCTGGCTTCTGTAATTGCTTCCTCGCTGAACATGGGCGTTGACTGGTCGGTCCATACTCCCAGTCTGCCTCTCTCTTTCCCTAGTAGGATGGGTCTCTGGGGAAGCTGAGCTCCAGGACACATTGGTGGTGTCTTCAATCCAGGGAAGTCTGGCCGGCATCCTGATGACACCTGGAACCTGGTGACTGAAAAGAGAGTTAACATACAAAGCCAAACAAATTGTTGAGCAATCATGGACCCAAAGCTTGGAAAAGTGGAGAGGAAGTATTAGGGAGATACTCACTGCAAACTCTAGTATACTTCTGCTTTCTTACTTTGGTGCCATATTCCAAACTCAGTCAAGTTCTGCTTTGCGTTTCTACTTCTTTTTTTTTTTTTTTACATGCATAACATTCCCCAGATTCCCATTTAGCAATACAACCCCCACTATTTCATTCATCATTTTTCATGGACCTGTATTCTCCCCACCCACCCACCCACCCCAGAGTCTTTTACTTTGGTGTAGTACTCCAATTCCATTTCAGGTTCGACTTGTGTTTTCTTTTCTAATCTTGTTTTTCAACTTCGGCCTGAGAGTGAGATCATCCCATATTCATCCTTCTGTTTCTGACTTATTTCACTCAACATGATTTTTTCAAGGTCCATCCAAGATCGGCTGAAAACGGTGAAGTCACCATTTTTTACAGCTGAGTAGTTCTCCCTTATATCTTAATGCTTTTCAGCCACCAAGTTGGAGAGATGACCCCACCAATGTGTGCTTAAACCCCATCTCTCCAGAGCCCTACACCACTAGGGAAAAATAGAAACAGGCTGGGGGTGTGGATTCACCTGCCAATGCCTATGTCCAGCAGAGAAGCAATTACAGAAGCCAGACCTTCCACCTTCTGTGGCACTTAATGATCCTGGGTCCATAATCCCAGAGGGATAAAGAATAGGAAAGCTGGGCCCATGAGATAGGGCTAATGTACACTTCTATCTAAAAGTTAGGGGGAAATATATACTTTAAAGCAAAAGTGCACAATAGTTTGCAGTGAGTCAATAAATGCAGCAAGCAAGTAGAAAGACCTAAAATACACACCATAAAGTACCTAATCAAATAGTTTCTATTTAAACCTAGATAATCTCCTCACCTACTTTCTATTACATTTCCCTCAATCACACCAAGGCTACCCTTGTCAGACAAAGTTAAGAACTACAGAAGCTGGAAAACGGCAAGAGACCAGCATAATGTAATGGCAGCTCTTTTGGCTACTATAAGGCCACCCCATCACTTAGGGCCCTAGTCAGGGAATCCTGGGATTCCGACATAAGCATGATGGGCCTAGACCTCTAACAGATCCCTCTCACTACTGTCACTGTTCATCTCCATCAAGAACAACATAATGGACCCCTTTGTGGGCCCCTATAGGACCTTGCCTCCTATGAGAATCAACATTGGTAAGGACAGCCACATTCTCTGAAGGGAGGTTGGGCCAACATACTCTATTACTTGAGGAAGATGGGTCCTGAAATTTGTGCAGCTTAGAATGTTCCTAGCCATGACCACAGAATGCGAGCTCAGATCTATAGGAATGCAGAACTTACACAAGCTCCTGTGCTGAATATGGGCTCCAGATCAATTCAATATCTATCTATTTTTCCCATATATGGGAGCCACTCTCTGCCCAAATCCAGATTTCTAGTCCTATTTCCAACTCTGACACCATCTCCCCAGACAATACCTTTGGATGACCTGCATGTTAACTGTTGGGCTTGGGCAAAAATTAGTAAAGTCAGGAGCCCATTGGAATTTACCTAAAAGAGACCTACTAGCTTTTTCCAAAATGAAGACCCCCAAATCTCATTTGCTATAGTCTTGTCTTTAGGTTCTTGATTATTTAACACTTTGTTCTGCTTTATATTGTAATGCCTTTCAGCCATAAATCTGCAGATGTTACCGTGACACCAACCTGACTTCCCAGGACAGAAAACCTCACCAGTGTGTCCTGCAACCCCACCTCTCCAGAGCCCTGCCCCACTAGGGAAAGACAGAGACAGGCTGGGAGTATAGATCAACCTGCCCATGCCCCTATTCAGAGGAGAAGCAATTACAGAAGCCAGACCTTCCGTCTTCTGCACTCCATAATGACTCCATACCCCCAGAAGGATAAAAAATAGAAAGCTTCAAGGCAGGGGTTGGGATACGGAACTCTTGTGGTGGGAATTGTGTGGAATTGTACCCCTCTAATCCTACAGTCTTGTCAATATTTCTATTTTATAATTAAAAAATATAAAAAATAATTGGAAATCTTCCAATAGGGGGGATAAGATGCAGAACTCTAGCAGTGGGAATTTTATCCTATGGCCTTGTCAATCATTATTAAATCAATTAAAAATAGTATCTATTTCCATATAGCCTAAACTTTGAACATCAATAGCATCAAAGACTAAAAATTCTATTGATTGACAAAGAACACCTTCCTTAGAATTTTCTCATTTTACTATTATTATCTACCTCTCGCAGAGTTAACAAGGTAGCCAGAAAAATGGAGAGTCAAACACTGGTTGGAAAGCCTCTAGAAGAATTCTTGAATCATAACAGCATAATTCCTGAATAAGTGTCTTAAATAATCTTCCTTCATGCAAAAAAAAAAAATGCTCTGGAAAATCAGAATTTGTAGTGGCCACCACTAGCGCTGGTTTTGTGCATGTTCCCAAATTGAAAGCACATGATTTCCTTGAACTCTGACAAACTAATCCACAGCTGGTGAAGAACACACATTATAGTACACAGGAACCAGGTTCAAGACCCTGCAGGAGGAAATTTTTGTGGGTGGTGAAGCAAGTCTGTAGGCCTCTCTCTATCTCTCCCCCTTCCTCTTGTCTGTATCCAATAAAAAATAAAGATAATTTTAAAAAGTAAAAATAAAAATGCATTTAACTGGAATACTGTTTCAAAAGTGAATGTCATTCTCCCCACTCCCTCCCTCTAGCACATCCTCAGCACTGCTCAGCTCTGGCTCATGATGGTGTGGGGAATTGAACCTCAGGTCTACTCAGTGGGGGAGCTTCTAAGCCCTGACCCCTTCCCAATCCATTTCAGATGCTTCTATGGACTCTTGCCTGCTTTCCACAGTGCACAGAAAGTTCCCTTTTTCCACCTTTAACTCTTTTTGAAAGCTGATGTTCTTAGAGATTAATACTGCATTAACTGGATTTTAAATCCTCTTTGAATGATGTTTCTGTAGCTTATTGATTGCTGATTTTTTTCCATGCTTTTTATAGAGCAGTCATTAGCAAGAGAGGTTTGTTTATCAGGTAGACAGGCTATGTTCTTTCTCCAGATAAATCCATCTCAGTGAAAATTTGATAACCTTTCATGTAATTTATGGGTTTTTTTGTAAAGCTCAACATGTTTTTCAAGCTGTTGGGGAAAAGTGCTCTGGGCAAAGAGCATCTTGCAAAAAAAAAAAAATTGCCTGGATGTCCCCTCACTCCACCATTCCCATCCACATCTTCCCCTCACCACCTCCTTGCTATATATTAGGAGTTGAGGTACAGTTCACAAACTAGATCTAGATGAGGCCTTTTGCTGTCAAAACTGATGTAAGTAACAGATTAGAAGGAAAATGTCCTGAAGCTTATCTCATCAAGAATTTCACTTAACATCTCTAAAATAGGAAGTGTCTTATAATTGATGTGATAAAGCCTGGTGCCAAAGCTTAATTGGAAATACATTTTTCTTTCCTAGTGGTATATCAAATAATAATGCATCTCAGACTCATTAGCATGTGAAATTCAATAAAAAGTAGCCTGGTTCTAAGTAAATTTAATTACCGCCAAAGAAAGCAAAGTAGGCTCCTGGAAGCTCATGTGTTACCTAACCCAAAGCTACCCCTGGGACTACTAGATGGGACTACCAAAGACAAAGATTAGGGAGAATCTCCAAGAGCATTAGGTAATTGAAGACAAAACAGAAAACGAAGCATTTCCTCTCAGAGAACAGAAACAGAAGCTTGAGATGGGCCGATGTATTACTGAATAATAACGCTATGTAACAATCTGAGTTACAATTTTTATTTTTATTTTATTAGTGAAAATATTGATTTATGAAATTATGAGATAACAAGGGTATAATTCTGCACCATTCCCACCACCAGATTTCTGTATCCCCTAGTCCCTTCATTGGAAGCTACATTAATTCTCCCAAGGTCACAGATATGGGCTGACTATTATTTCTATAACTGTCTGTCTATATTTATATATATTTAACCATTTTTTCTATGGTCCCATTTTCTCTTCCTTTTTTATTTATTTATTTTATTTTATTTATTTTCCCTTTATGTTCCCTTCTGTATTAATGTCATCACTGTTAGATAGGACAGAGACATGGAGAGAGGAGGGGAAGACAGAGGAGGGACAGAAACATAGACACCTGCAGACCTGCTTCACCGCCTGTGAAGCGACTCCCCCTGCAGGTGGGGAGCCGGGGGCTCGAACCGGGATCCTTAAGCCGGTGCTTGTGCTTTGCGCCACGTGTGCTTAACCCGCTGTGCTACCACCCAACTCCCTTTCTCTTCCTTTCTAAGTCACACCTACACCTGTTGCTATTTATTTTTGAGTGCCCTTTCTTTTTAACTCTACTTTCTCTGGGTCCTGATGGAATTGGAGTTCAGAGCCCTCTGGTGATCTTCCTTCTATAATTCCCCTCCCATTGAGAGTATAGACCAAAATTCTTTTTAGGGTGCAGAAAGTGGGAGTTCTGGCTTCTATAACTGCTTCTCCACTGGACATGGGCATTGTTGGGTCAATCCATATCCCCAACCTGTTTATGCCTTTCCTTAGTGGGGTAGAACTCTGGGGAAGGGAAGTTTCAAGACACACTGGTGAGATTGTCTGCCCAGGGAAGTTAGGAAGGAATCATGATAATAGTATCTGCTAATTGGTGGCTGAAAGGCAGCAAGATATAAAGCGGGGGGTAGAGGGGATGATTAATGTACAGGAACCAAAAAGTAGGAATAGAGCAAATGAGAATGGAGATCTTAGTGTAGAAAGAAGTGTAGTATTTTAGGTATATTCCATGGGACCTTAAACTGAGGTATAATTGCACATGTTTAGTAACTGGCAATTCCTGTGGGCCAGGGCTATAGGACTACCAAAGGAGGTCTTCTGCTCCATAGCTCTCACAAGTCTGCAATCAAGTTGTTAGCTAGAGATGAGGTCTCTTCTGATGGCTCAACTGAGGATGGATCTACTTCCACACACATGATTCTTAACAGAGCAAATCTCCTATAAGGACTATAAGGACTGAGGATCTTGGTTTTTATCTGCTTATTTTCCCATAAGTCTCCTCAAAATAGTCACTTGATTAATTATCTAAAGAATATGAGAATACTAATCCAAAAGAGTATTTGTACTTCTATGTTTATAGCAGCTTTATTCACAATAACCAAAACATAGGATCAGCCTAAATTCCCATAGGAAGATGACTGGCTAAGGAACTCACTGTATGTATATTCAGTTACACAACTACTACAAATATAAATTCATGTTTTATGCAGCAGTAGGGATAGAGTTAGAGGTGATTATGCCAAGTGAAATTAACCCAGAAGAAAAAAAAAATCATTGGATGGTTTTACTCATACATGGAATATAAATAACAAAAACAAACTAACAAAATATAACAAAAATAGCTCCTGGACAATGTGAAAACTATGATTGTTACCAGAGGCAAAGTGGAAAGAGGGTGAGAGAAATAAGTTGAGGGGATTATTAGGATAGAGTGATAGTAACAAAACTTTGATGGTGAGTAAGGTGAGTTTTATACACATACACGGATATAAATATGTAGTCCATGAAATTTATAGTGTTATGAATCAATGATAAATCACATCAATACAACTAATTTTTTTCATCCAAGGTTATTTCTGGGGCTCAGTGCTGGCACTACGAACCCACCACTCCTGGTGGACATTTTTCCCTTTTTATTGCATAGGACAGAGAAAAATTGAAAGATGAGGGAGAGATAGAGAAGGAGAGAGAGAGAAAAAGGTAAACACCTACATACCTGATTCACCACTTATAAAGTGTCCCCCCTACACATGGGGAGCCAGCAAGGGGGCTCAAACACGAATCCTTGCAGGTCCTTGTACTTCATACTAAGGGTGCTTAACTGAGTGCACCACTGCCTGACCACAATATTGATTTTTTTTAAGTCAATAATGAAGAGAGCAAGAACTTCACAATCCTGTGTAATACAATCATGAAAATAACTTATCATTACTCCTACTTCATCCTATTGGTTTATAACAAGTCACAGGAACCGGGCACATGCAGAGAAAGTAATCACACATTGGTCTGAATACCAGGATGAAGGGATTACAGAGGCGACTTTAGTGTTCATGTAGCATGTGGACCAAACAAGGGATTGACTACTGCCCAGACACAAGCTTTTCAAGTCCCCACCAGCAGAAGTCTATCATCACTATAACCCTATGTGTTTTTCTTTTATTATTATTTCTTGGGGGATTAATGTTTTACAGTAGACAGCAAACACAATAGTTTGTGCATGCATAACATTTCCCAGTTATCCACATAACAATACAACCTCCACTAGGTTCTCTGCCATCCTGTTCCAGGACCTGAACTCTTCTCCTCAAGTACCCAAGAGTCTTTTACTTTGGTGCAATAAAAAACACTAAGCAGAACTTGAACTGGAGTTGGTGTAACCCATGTGTTTTTCATTCTTCCCTTTACCAAATGAGAGTTGTTTCTACAAGTAGTTCTTATAGCTAACTGTCGTTGGATACTGTCTTGTATAATGAGGATGAAACATTCCTGTCATACAATTATACCTTCCAAAGACATCTCCCCAACATTCTAGAATACAAATCATTGCAATGAAAGAGTCTTTGGGTGTATTGTTTAGGGATAGTGAGTGTTCTGTGCAAGAATTTTTCTGTGTTCTTCTGAAGAGAATGGAAAAATCCCCCTGTCAAACACCAATAAAAGCAGGAAATAAACACATTGGACTGGTTAGACATGGGAAATGAAGAGCAGTTGCACAAATCACTTCTAGAGCAGAACTTTCTCTCATGCTTTGCCCATGTGAAAACATGGGAGCCCAGTCCTGGGTCATGCTCCTGCATTTCCTACCACAAATTCTCAGCTGGTTGATAAATGTACTGGTTACATTTCAGGAAGACTGAATTCTATTTATGTTGTGTTTCTGTAGACAAAGTCCTTGATAAATATGTTGCATGCCTTAAAAAAGCAAGAAGCACTCTACCCCTTTCCCATTATTAATAGAGCTCAATATTAACTGAAAAGATGAACATCCGGAAAAAAATAAATAAACACTCTTGTTCTCCTCCTAGGTCATGGTGTAAGAAGGATTCTATCTTCTTTTTGTTTCCCGTCCCCTTAGTCAAAAGCCATCTCAGTCAAAAGCTATCTGCGAGATAGAAGTCGTGCATGGAGTGTCGGGAGATGGTACAGTGGGTTAAGCGCAGGTGGTGCAAAGCTCAAGGACCGGCATAAGGATCCCATAGTCAAGCCCCCACCTAGGGTTCTTTTGTTGTTGTTATGCCAGGGCACTGCCCAGCTCTGATTTTAAATGGTGTTGGGGATTGCATTTGAGACTTGTGGTGCTTTGGGCATGGAAATCATTTTTTATAACCATTCTGCTGTTTCCCCAGTGCTTGGGGTCTTTTTTTGAAAAACCTGAAAGAAAACATAATTAGTTTCTGCCCTGCCCCTGTCTAAGGAAAGCTTCAGTTCCTGTCTCTCTCAGTGTTTGTGGGATTTTCCATTCCCTCCAGTAGAAACCTTATCTGTCAGACGAGAGTGTCGCCGATCCCTGAGCCTCCATGAAAATAATTAGAGTGACCCAAATGGTCCATTTCTCAAATTCTCTGCTAAAATTGATATGTACACCTCTAAACTCCCATGGCACCCAACTTCTTTCTCTACCCATAGTGTCAAGAATGGGAAGGGACTCCACTGAAGATCTTTGCTTCTACCCTACACATTTGGATAAAAACTTGGCTGCTCTATTTTACTTCATTTTTGACCTATTTGAGAACTAGTTCTGATAAGTGCCCAAAAAGCACACCATTTTGCTAATGGCCAGTCTCAACAGATAATTCTCCATCCCTTTCTGTATCTGTGATAGGTAGCCTCACAGAAAGTACCCAAAGATCCCTACCTTCTGCCATGCATGTCCTGTTTAGCTTTCTTCCATGATGCCTTCACATAAGTAGACATAATGATTCCATTAAAAATGCTGAAAAAATAATGAGATGGCACTTCTAAGACTTAGATGTCTCTCTCTCTCTCTCTCTCTCTCTCTTTCACACACACACACACACACACACGCACGCACGCACGCACACACACACACACATACATACACACACTTTTGCTTCCTCATTCTCTCTCTTGTTCTCCCTCTGAAGAAAACCAGCTGCTATGTTCTTCCATGTAAAGATCCAGGGGACAAAAAAACTGATTGTTCTAGTCAACAACCCAAATGGAACTCTACCAACAGCCATGCCAGCAAATTTAGAAGAAGAATCTCTCCCAGTAGAGCTTTAAGAAAGGGCCACAGACCTGGATAGCGCCTAGATAACAGCCTATATGTGACTTACAGCCAGAAGCACTCAACTAAACTATCTGGGAGGTGGCACAAGATGGAAGCCATATTTGGATGATGGCTGAATAACAGAGAAAAGCCATCTTTCACTAGCTTTATCAACCCTGGAATGTCTACCTGTGCTTAGAGAGAAAAAGTAACTGCCTGTCACTTAATTTTTTTGGTGTTTGTTGGTTTTTGTGGTAATGGTTTTATGCTAATCGTATATGCAGTGGTGTTACAGTAATAATCATGCTTACAATGATTTTCACAATGTAGGACTCAGAAGTGAATAGTGGTCAAACTTTGGACTTTAAGGCAAAAGGTTTCAAGTTCACTCCTTGGCTCCTCTCTCTCTCTCTCTCCCTCTCTCTTACCTCTATCTGTAATTCATAAAATAAATAAAGTAAATCTGAAAAAAATAAACCACATTTGGGTCTTAACCCACAGAAACAGATAATAAGTGTTTCTTATTTTAAGTCATGTGTTCAGGGACCCTATTATACATTAGCAATCTCACACAGTAACTGAATAAAAATACCTTTCAGAATTCTATATCTTTCCAAAAAATATTCTCCTTCCTGTATCTGCTCCCTCATTTTTAAATAACTTTTGGGCTTTCTTAATCTTCATAATTGCTATTTTGGACTGTATGCTGCCCTAGAGAATTAAGCTCTGAATTAATGGTTCCCCTGAAATGGACACATGCAAGAAACTAGACAAGTGTTCAATCTTGAATAAGTGTTTCGCCACTAAAGATGCAGTGCCTTGAGAGATATAATCAAATATTTTTATTTATATATAATATAGTAATTTATATTGTTTCATATAGACATATAATATAGTAATTTATATTGTTTCATATAGACAGATACACCTATACATACATTACATAGAATATTTGTTGATTCATCAATCCAGTAACTATGTATTTTGTGCTAATAAGACTAGACTATGAGAAGAGGAATTAAGTTTATTCAAAGGCTCCACCTAGGTTGCTGTTGTTTTGTTATGAAGTCTAATCAAAGATCCTAAAACAGCTAGGGAGCTAAAGCTTCTTATGAGCCCAGCAAACTTCTAAGAAATGGCTTGAGGTCATTAGTTGACTTTTTCAATGTACTTTTCACCTTTTCATCATGTTCCCCCATAAGGCCCAGCACGACTATCACAGTAAGCGGCTTCAGTCGCTGAATAGCAGGGAGTCAGCCCTGTAGGACAGGACCCTGTGGCATCTCTTAACTCTCAAAAGGTCACAGCTGCTGCGAGATTAAAACACTACTGTCACAAATGGGGGCTTCACTAATTTTCATCAGAGTCCTATAAGGTTTCCTTTTAGACCTGAGTCTATCATTGATGGGGTTCCACATGATTAGATTGCTTCATTTCAGGCTTCACATTCCTAAAAATTAACCAAGGTACTTTTTGTCAAAGCAAAACAATTATGAATAACATAGTTATATGTATAATTATAATGAATAAATATTGTCTACCTATCTCTTCAGTGCAGTGGAAGTCAGAGAAAAAGAAAAGACACAAAGATATAGGATATTTCAACAATTTCAGAGTCTATTCAGGACTGAAAAGAGAGACACACAGAGAGAAAGAGACTGAGGAAAAGGTCAGCAATGGATTTGTAGTCAGTGACCTTGAAGAACAGTAGAGTAAGATGCTGAAGACCTAGAGTCTTAATTCCATCTGGGCCGTAGGATACTGTTTGTGTGTGTGTGAAAGAACTTCCCGTCCCTGAACTTTCTAAACTGTACAACAAAGAATGTGACCTAACTTGAGACTGTTGTGGTAGGCAGGATTCTAGGATGACCTTCCAAGATTCTCATCTCCTAGAATACATATTCTACATAAGACTCACCTCGTGAGTATAGATGGGAATTCAATGTATGTGAACATGACCTGTGAGTTAGTCATGGCCTAAGTAAAAAGTAAAGAGATTTTTAAGCATGTAAAGTCTAAAAGCAAGTCATTTTCAGCTACCCAAAAGGGAAGCTGTCCTATTTAATTAATTGAAAGCCCTTAAAAGGGTGGGGGGGGGTGGAGGAATCATCAGCATCCAACACAGCAAATGAATGAGTAGTAGTGTACATACTGAATCTCAAGGTAAAAGATGATCCTTTTAAAGGTTTTTAAAATTGCTAATTTTCATTAAACTGTGTCGACTTTAAAGGTCAAGTGAAATGTTTAGTATAATAAAAGAAAATGCAAGTCCCTGAAAGCAAGATGATGGATAAAGTCACAGATCATGAAAAACCATTCCTAGGGTCATATTCAAGCTAGAAGAATTCCTTTCCAACACACCTCCACAAGCTCACCAAGAATCTGAGGACTCAGAGCTATAGGGATTTCACACTTATGTGCCCTCTCTGTCAGTCAGGTGTTAGAATGGAAAGAGCATGAAGGGGAAGAGAAGATTGAATCAGGAAGAAAAAAGGAGCAACTGTGTATAAATGTAGACAGATAGTTGTAGAGATCATGGTTGGCCCATGTCTACAACCTTAGGGGAATTGTGGCAGGAATGGAGTGGATTTATACCCCTGTTAACATGTAACTTTGTAAATCAATATTAGATGACTAATAATATTTTAAAGATAAATAAATAGTCACCGAACCCCTCCCCCAAAAAGAAAGAAAGAACATGAAAGTTACAGTCAGTCAGAACTGGGTACAGATTCTGACTGTTATTAACTGACTATTCAAATTGAAAGCAATTTACTGTTATTCAGAGTTCCCGTATCCACATAGAAAAACTTTAGATAATCACAACCATCTATAGGTTCTCTTCTGACTGAAAGAGAACACATACTCTTGGAAATTCATAGCAAACACACTTATTGAAGACAAGAATAGAAAGAGATACCACACAGTGATATGGAAAGCTCACTGACATGGATGTCAAGTATTCTAGACATCTATCATGTTGTTTCAGAGAAGCTTCAGGTCTGAAACTCCAGTCACTCAGTCTTGGTTAGAAGCCCCCCAGCTCCACCATTTACTCACTCTATAAGGTGCATGAATTTTGCAAATTGTATGAAGTTTTGCAAGTTATTACATGTCTTACTTTCCCTCTCTGTAAAATGACAGTGATCATAACCATCCCCTAATTCTTAAGATTCTTGTGGGAATTAAATGAGCTGAGTAGACGTGAGAAATTATTTCAATAGTGGTGATAACATACTTTTTCATTTAATACATACCAGCTATTTTTACTGGTAGTCATACACTCAACACATGTAAGAATATGTTTCAAGAACTCCATGTGGTGCTACAATTGCATAAACACATGTGTTGGTCCTACTTATGGAGGAGTTCAACACAGATAAATCAGACAGCGTTTCTGAATTGCAAAATGAGATCTTGAGTCCAAGACTCGAAGACTAAACCAATGCCGTGGAAGCCCAGAAGAGGGAGCCTAAAATCAGAAGAAAATAAGAAGACTTTGCAGAGAAGAGAATATTTAAACTGAGCCCTAGGCTGTTCAGTCAAGTAAACAAGAAGGCAAAGAAGAGGGGAGAAATGGAGGGAGGGAGTGAAGGGAGAAACTTAAAAAAAAAGAAAAAAATTATGTGAAAAAAAATAACATGACATGATTTCCATAATATAAAGAATTGCACACAGAATGACAGCCTACATTTTGATAACACACACATGTAAAAATGAGTAAATTAAAAAGTGATCATGAACTACACTGAATTGTAGTATGGATTCAGGATTAAGGGCATAAATATAATTGAAGGAGAGACCCGGTTCAAGCCCCTGGCTCCCCACCTGCAGGGGAGTGGCTTCACAGGTGGTGAAGCAGGTCTGCTGGTGTCTATCTTTCTCTCCCCCTTTCTGTCTTCCCCTCCTCTCTCCATTTGTCTGTGTCCTATCTAACAACGAATAGCATCATCAACAACAATAAGAACCACAACAAGGCTACAACAACAAGGACAACAAAAGGGGAAAAAATGGCCTCCAGGAGCAGTGGATTCATGGTGCAGGCACTGAGCCCCAGCAATAACCCTGGAGGCAAAAAAAAAAAAAAATACAAGGAGAGAGAAAATAAGATCATAAACACCCAGTGATAGTAAGGGGCCATCATTTAAAAGCCAGAGAGAGAAGGAGAGGAGAGAAACAAGAAAGAAGAAAGAAGAAAGAGAGGAGGGGCGGGAGAGAGAGAAAGAAGCAAAGAGACCAAGCACAGAATATGGGAAGATTTGCCAGTATTGTTATTATTGCATGGGAAATTGTGGATGGGTCAGATTATTGCCGATAGAGTAAGGCATCAGATTACTTGATCTGAATTCTCTGAAATAACGTTACAGATAAAGAGCACAGTGTGCAGTGTTTATAGGCACACTGTGAGAAGGTACATGAGTCCAAGTGGACCATTATTAAAGAAGATAAATCATATCTGCAGTACCCTGATGCGCCATGAGAAGTAGTACATATCCCATGGACAAAGAGTATAGAACAAAGCTTGGAGTACCATTCACTCACTCCCCTGCAAGGGTAACTTTGTGTAGAATATACCAAACCACACTCAGAGGTATCCCTATAGAGATTTTCCCCTTCAACTACCTTTAGATACAGAAACAAAAACAGAGCAACCTTAAAAGTACTGAGGAATCAAAGACTCAGAAGTTGCAGATGGTGAGAACGTTCCCTGTTGGTAAATCCAGGAGCACTGAACTTCAGAGCAGGACAGTTGCCAATGTCAGCCTCCCACACTGAGCATTTCCTGAGCTTGGGAGAGGCTATCTCCTGAAGAATGCGAAAGCATCCATCATATTCGAAGGAGAATGTCCACAATGTTACCCTGGGAATGTCCAGGTCAGCACATGACTTTTTAACCTCAGAATATATTCCCCCTGACCAAGCATAGCTTTTCTTTCTCTGACCTAGCATCTTGGTGGAGAAGTTATGCTCTGTGGACAACTTCATGAAGAAGTTCCAATTCTTGAAGAATGAGGATAACAAGATGCAACAAAAGAGAGGAGGTGGTAGAAGTTGCTATAAGAAAGGAATAATAGGGAGCCAGGCAGTGGTGCAGTGGGTTAAGCGCAGGTGGTGCAAAACTCAAGGACCAGCTTAAGGATCCTGGTTCGAGCCCCCCAGCTCCCCACCTGCAGGGGAGTTGCTTCACAGGTGGTGAAGCAGGTCTGCAGGTGTCTGTCTTTCTCTCCCCCCTCTGCCTTCCCCTCTCTCCATTTCTCTCTGTCCTATCCAACAACAGTGACATCAATAACAACAATAATAACCACAACAATAAAACAACAATGGCAACTAAAGGGAAAATAAATATTTTTTTTAAAAAGAAAACAATAATAAAGACAGGAAGCTTGAAGTGCTAAAGAACAAATCAGGGTCAATATATCTCGTTTGCTTAAAGGTACAAGGGTTGGCGCAAAGCACAAGGACCAGCGTAAGGATCTCGGTTTGAGCCCTGGCTCCCCATTTGCAGGGGAGTCGCTTCACAAGTGGTGAAGCAGGTCTGCAGGTGTCTTTTCTTTCTCTCCCCCTCTGACTTCCCCTCCTCTCTCCATTTCTCTCTATCCTAACAACAATGACAACAATAATAACTACAACAATAAAACAAGGGCAATAAAAAGGGAATAAATAAACAAAATAAGTATTTTTTTAAAAAAGTACAAGGGTGAGGTGGTGTTGCACCTGGAAGTGCATGCAGTAACGTATACAAGGACCTGGGTTCAAGACCCCAGTACCCACCTGTCGAGGGTAAGTTTCATGAGTGGTGAAACCGTGATGCAGGTGTCTCTCTTTCTCTTTCTTCTCTGTCTCTCCCTTCCCTCTAGATTTCTCTTTAGCTCCATCCAAAATAAATGAATAAATAAAGTGTTTCTAAAAGGAAGACAGAGGAAGGAAAGAAAGGAAGAAAGGGCTAAAAGTGGAAAACAATGTCACAATCCTATAACAACAGACAAGGTCAGTGTTTTTCTATCAGACTTCATAGGATCTTCACAACAATCCTGTTGATGTGGTATTAAAATCATGGGTGGTGCTGGAGGAAGGAAACAGGAAGAGACATCAAAATGTAAAGGGGAGAGGATTCAAATCTCAAGGAGAGGAGGACATAATTAGTCCCTTACTGAGGCAGAAAGTATTTTTTAACTATGAAAGGGTACGACACGCAATATAGCATGGATATTAGCATCATTAAAAAAAAAAAAGCCAGATGCTGGCCAGCTAGAAAGAACTTCGATGTGCGTATAAACCATGTTCATTCTAAACTTGTTTTCTAATTTGTTAAATGGGATAGAATAAATGTTCCCATCTCAAACACTAATTAGAAGAGACATATGCACCCCTATGTTCATAGCTGCATTATTCACTATCGCCAAAGAGTAGAAGCAGCCTAAATGCCCATCAACAGATGACTGGCTAAAGAAGTTATGGGATATATATGCCATAGAATATTACCTTAAAATTAAAAAGAAAAGATTATTCTGTTTCTATTAGAACAAAATGGATGAAACTGGAGGTGGTTATTTTTAGTGAGATGGACAACTAACAAGCGGTCATCTCAACATCAGAGACTTCATAAAACCTCTTGTGGGCCTCTATAAAACACTGCCCTTAATGTAGAACAACAATGGTAGAAATTGCCCCACTCTCCGAAGGGAATCTGAGTCCGCACATTCTGCCATTTGAGGAAGGCTGGTCTTGAAATGAGTGCACCTTAAGAATTTCCTAGCCGTGACCATGGACTGTGAGCTCAGGCTAACAGGGATGTCAAGGTTACACAGGTTATACATGGGCCTGAGGTCAGATCGATGGAGTGTACAAGTTTAAGGGTATGTGTATATACTTTCCCATGTTTAGGAGCTACTCTCTGCCCTGATCCAGCTTTCTAGTCCTATTTTCAACTCTGACACCATCTTCCCAAACAGTACACTTAGTCCACCCGCGTGTTAGCTGTCGGGCTCAGACAAAAATTAGTAAAGTCATAGGCCCCTTGGAATATACCTAAAATAGACTTCCTAGATCCTTCCAACACGAAGACCCCAAATTTCATCTGCTATACTCTTACCATTATGTTCCTGATGATTAAACAATTTATGCTGCTTTACATCTTAATGCTTTTCAGCCACCAAGTTGCAGATGCTACCATGATACCAACCTGACTTCCTTGGGCAGATGACCTCACCAATGGACCCTGGTACCCCACCTCCCCAGAGCCCTGTCTCACTAGGGAAATATAGAAATGGGCTGGGGGTATGGATCAGCCTGCCAATGCCCATGTCCAGTGGAGAAGCAATTACAGAAGCCAGACCTCCCACCTTCGGCAACCCATAAAGAATCTTTGGTCCCTCCTTCCAAGGGGATAAAGAATAGGGAAACTTCTAATGAATGAGAGGGAATATGAAACTCTGGTGGTGGAAAATGAATTGTATGGAATTATAACCCTCTTATCCCACAAACTTATCAATCATTATTAAATCATTAATAGTAAAAAAATATATATATAGGACAACTAACAGATTATTTCACCCATACATGGAATCTAGAGATCCGATACACATAAATTTGAAGAAAAAGAGAAGAAAGCAAGCAAACTGTAAGACTTGTGAGAACTATGGTGGTTACCTTTGGGAGGTGATGTGAGGGGGATACAGAACTCTGGTGATGGCTAAGGTGTGGAACTTTACATTTTAATCTCACAATCTTGTAACATATCATTAATAACAAATAATTTTTTTTTTAAAAAGAGGGGGTCGGGTGGTAGGTAGCACAGTGGCTTAAGTGCACATGGCACAAAGCGCAAGGACGGGCATAAGGATCCCATTTCAAGCCCCAACTCGCCACTTGCAGGGGGGGGGGGGGATGTCACTTCATAAGTGGTGAAGCAGGTCTGCAGGTGTCTGTCTTTCTCTCCCCTTCTCTGTCTTCCCCTCTTCTCTCCATTTTTCTCTGTCCTATCTGACAATGATGACATCAATAACAACAACAACTACAATGATAAAAAAATTTTAAAAGAAAAAAAAATGTTCCTGAATTAGAGAACATTGTAAGGGATAAACATGAGTAAAATGATTACAAAAAAAATTTTCCAACCTATAGTTATATTCAGTAAGAAAAAAGTATTCTTCATGCATGAATTCAAACAATATTACTTGAGTTCTTTTCTGAGTCAATCATTCAGCCAAGCCCAGGGGTGCAATATTCAGTAAAAACCAAACATGGTATTTATTTTCATGAAACCTACAGTCTAATGGAGTCTATAAACAGCAAGGAAATAAATATCAAAATTAAATGTTAATTCAGTATCAAATAGATTCTAAGTGTTATAAAATTGCACAGTACCCAAAAGCTATTATTATATAAAGAGATTGAGTCTAGAAGGAATCAAGAAACAGAAAAACAAGCTGAGATCTGAAAAGTGAGGATTAATGAACAAATGAAGGTAGGAAGTCAACCTAAAAAGAAGAATCAATAAGTATAAATGCCCTGTGATTGGAAAGAACATAGCATAGAGGAGGAATGAAAGGGGAAGGGTAGGTAAAGTACCGAAACAGAAAGATCAGTGTAAGGAGACACTGGGATGAAGAGGACTAAGTAAGCAAGAGTAGTGCTTTAGAGATGGTTCTCAATGGCAAGCCACTATAGGGATTTCATTTTGTTGGGACTGACTTGTCAAAAATATGGAGGAAGATACATGCACAGGAAGTTTTGAGGAGATGGCTCTCACTCTTAGTATGCAAAACTAGTGAGAAGAAAAAGATGCGATGAATTCTTGACAAACTGGTCTTGTGATAACAGCAGAGTTCCATGCTAGAGATGATAATGGCTTGGAATGACAACAGAGGAAATTTCACAAAGATACCTGGGAAGTATTTAGTAAATCAAATTTTCAGTATATAGGATGGATTTGGTTGTTAAGGGAAAAAGGAAGAATAAAAAATGCTTTACAAGTGTTAATAAATGACCATTTGTTTAGACCAAGTGTTTAGTAATGACCATGTCTTTTTTATATAATGACCATTTCTTTTATATATATATAATGACCATTTCTTTTTATATACATTTTATTAGTGATTTAGTAATGATTAACAAGATTGTAAGACAACAGGGTACAATCCCATACAGTTCCCACCAGCAGAATTCCATGTCCCATCCTTCCCATTGGAAGGTTCCGTATTCTTTACCCCTATTCTTTATGGGCCAGTCTTTATGGGGTGCAGAAGATGGAAGATCTGTCTGGCTTTTGTAATTGTTTCTCTGCTGAACATGGTCATTGACAGGTCGATCCATAACCCCCCCCCCCCCCCCGTTTCTGTCTTTAGGGAGTGGAATAGAGTCTGGAGAAGTGAGACTTTGGGACACATTGGTGAGGTCAAAATGACCATTTCTTAAGGAACAGTGGAATATGTCCTAATTTTAAGAAAAGATAACACAAACATTTCTTTGTGGTTAGGATTTTCTGGAGTTCAGAGAGAGCTCTAAATTAGAGTTAGGTATTGAATAATGATATGCATAGAGATAAAATGAGTGAGATCATAGAAGGTGAGGATATAGAAAACATTATTTTTAAAAAATGGCTTGGGCTAATCCTTAAGAAATCACAACATCTGATTGATTGGATAGTGAAAGAGAAGACATCAAAGAAAGGTTTTTTAAAAAAAAAAAAGGAAGCAAAAAAAGAAATATAAATTCATGTGTTGCAATGGTGGTTATCACTGGGTTGAGAAGAGGAATCATGGAACTTTGGTGAAGGGTATAGTATAATCTCATAATCCTGTAAACTATTATAATATCACTTTCTTCTTCTTCTAGTGTTTGCCCTTCTTCCGTAGCCAGTCAACAGCGTTAGGTTGAGCCTGATGTAAAGTTTCGAGACCTCCTTTGAATCTGGAGAGGTGGCAGTCATTGACTATGTGGGTCATAGTCTGTCTGGAGCCACAGGGGCAGTTCGGGTCGTCTCTGGCTCCCCAGTGATGGAACATAGCGGTGCACCAGCTATGGTGTTCGATAGCAATCGAGGAGGGCCCAATCATAGCGTGCTAGGTCAAAACCGGGTTGACGCTTGCAGGAGTCTGTGATGAGGTGTTTGTTCTTTACCTCAGCTGACTGCCAACTCTGTTTCCAAGAGTCTGGAACAGATAATATCACTGATAATGTTTAAATAAAAGGAAAGGATTGTTATAAGGTAGAAAGAAAACCTAGAAACAGAAGCGAAGGGAAGAGAGAGTTAAGGAGTCAATGTTATTAAAAGGTCTTGAGAAATACATAAATTGTGATAAATCCCAGCATAAACATGTATAACTTTAAACAATTAAAAAAAAATTTAAGGCTGCAAATTTTAAGTCATTTGTGTATCTTATGCAGCCAAGAGGTGGTAGGCAGAATTTCAAATCAAATGTAGCATCAAAGCTCCTTCCACAACTGTGTTCTTGAGTTCTACTATCATGGTAGGGATTAGATTTAGCAGTTCTTCAGCATGGCACTGTGATTTGCAAATCCAGAGAATGTAACACTCAGAACTTGGCAGCAATCAACTCTCTCCTCCCAATTACTGTACATCTCATCAGAATAAAAAAAAAAACATTCCTTGTCTCTCTATAATAAGTGGAGGAACTAGCAAAGGAGACAAGATAGAAGAGATAGAGATTGGAACTTATGCCAAGATATAACACAGTTATAGTGTGATTCTATCTTGAGACTAGACGGGAATTAGGTCCATCTGGGAGACTGGTAGTTCTGACCACAGTCTATTTTCAGAAGAGTTTCTGAGCATCTGTAGATAAGCCTTGGTAGGGGAATAAATATCCCATTCCAAGAAAAAAAAAATTAACTCAGAAATAAAATTGCATATACCAGAAAAAAATTCACAATTCAGAAGCTTAAATTCAACTTAGTGGCTCTTACTCAACTCTACCTCCACCCCAACTTGCTCAGCTTCAAGAATAGAAAGGACTGGGTTTCAGGAGTGAAGGGATAATTTAATAGTTCCCAATCCTTTTAATACTCATTACTTCTCTCTTAATAAATACCTGCATTATATCATTAGGGTCATCTTAGTAAGTTTTTTGATGCTTGAAGATCCTTTCTCACAAAAAAAAAAAAAAACCCAAAATAAAGCTTTGAATCTACAAAACTATAACTACACCTCTCCCTTTAAATTACAGTTATTATTGCTACTATCTAATTTTACTCCTAACTGGTCTTCCATGATCAACTGTATCACCATCCCTTTGCATACACCATCAATTCCATTGTCCCTTACTTGCTTTGTCAAATCCACTTGATTAAATCAAGATTCTAATTCTGTAAAATTCACTGGTTTCTCTACGGTGTTACCCATTCAATTAATAGGAAAACATGCTCCCATGCTGACTCGGCCTGTGTTATCCTCTCATTATTCTCCGAGAAGCAATTACCATGGGTAACTCTACTAAATCTCAATCCACCCGCTGTCTTACACAACTATTCCCTTCCATCTCTCTTCCCCCTTGGACTTCTAACGCTGCTGTTCAATTCTTATTTAAAGTTAATGAATTTGATTAGCTCATGTAGAAAATTAAAAAAAGAAAAACCACTACTTTCCTCCAGCTGCCTTACTCTGTCCCTATCCTCCTAAGACTCCTTCCATAATCAGACTTTATGTAAGGACAGCCCCTCTACTTACACACCAAATCGTCTCTCTTGTTACCTACCCAAAGACATTACTCTCCCAGTTGGTCCTACCTGTTTTATATCTTTAGTATCACATTTTGTATTGGGTCTTCAACATCAGCATACAAGTAAATATGACAGTCATTCACCCAGTATTATTTTAACAACCAAAAATATCCTCTCTGATCCTTTTCTTCAACCTATAGTAATTCACTTATAAATAACTAGCTATAAATTCACTTATAGATAACTAAATTTCAGCCCACTGCTGAAATCTCTTTTCCCATTTTTACTTAAATCCACTCCAAGCAGACCAACTAAACTAACTGCTTTTCTAAAGGTCAACAAATAACTTCACATGTATAATTCTAATGATCCACTTTCAGTCATGACCTTACTCCATTTTCATTAGCAACATTTAATCAGGAAAACAAAAAGGCACATACCAGAGAACTAAATGGGCCATTTGGACAAAGATGGGCGACCCCATGTGGATGCTTTTAACTACTTTTCTTTGTTTCTAAGGCCATGTATTCACTTCCTTTCTAAGTCACACCTACACCTATCATAACTTCTGGATGTGCTTCATTTCTCCTCTTCCTTCTCAGGCAAGGGAAGAGAAACAGGGTCTGACTTCCTCTGGTGTTCTCCAAATTCTCTTCCCTCTCAGTTACGGGGCAAATAAAGGTTCTTGGTCACAAAAGTTCCAGGTCCTAGTGGAACTGGGGTTTGGAGCCCTCTGAGCTTCCCTTAACATTTTCTCCTCTGGAGGTATAGAACAAAATTTCTGGGAAATGCAGGAGAAAGGAGTTCTGAATTCTGTAATGCTTCCCCATGGGACAAGGATGTTGACTTGTTCATCCATACCCCCAGTCTGTCTCTATCTTTCCCTACTGGGGTAGGGCTCTAGAAAGGTGGTGTTCTGGGACATGTCAGCTGCCTAGAGAGGTCAGGATGGAATCTTAGTAGCATCTGGAACTTGATGGCTAACAGGCAATAAAATATAAAGCAGAACAAAATATTTAATAAACAGATACCAAAATATAAGATTAAAACCAATGAGAACAGGGACCCAGAGTGGGTAGAAGCCGGGATGTCTGTTTTAGGTTTGTTCCTAGGAACCCGGGACCTTAGTGATCTTTGCTTGAGTTTAATAGCTAACATGAAAATAGACTAGAAAGGATGGTATCAACATGGAGAATAGAACCTGAGAGTGTGGTTAGGGCAGACAGAGTGGCTCCCATACCTGAAAAAAGCATATAAATACAATTAACTGTTTACCTCATCAATATGACCCAGGGCCCATGTATATCAATATTTAGCACAGGAATGTGTATGAACTCCACTTCCCGTCAGTTCAAGCTCATAGTCCATGGCCACAGTTGGGCTTCATTCTTTATAGGACCAATTCTTCATTCTAGGCCTTCATTCATTATAGGACAAATCCTCCTCAAGAAGCAAAGTAAGATGACCCAGTTTTGCTTTGGACAGTGGGGCAGTTTTTTCAAGTACAAGTCTTTAGTGAGAATAAAGTCCTTTCTCTAGGACTATAATTGCCCAATTTTTGTCTGGCCTTTCCAACTGGTCTTTCTCAGACTGTCTTGATAGTCCTACCATAAATCCTGAGATTTAAATAAAAGAGTTCTGTTTTTACTTCTGTTTTTACTCATGCATACGTAATGGCTCTGGCATCACTTAGATGTCTATGACTTCCTAATCCAGTTCACACTTCTCCTTTTAGACCAGATTCTCATACCCAACAACCCAACTACTTAAAGTAGGATTTCTTTTTTGTTTGTTTTGAATAGAGACAGAGAGAAATTGAGAAGGAGGAGATAGAAAGAGGGAGAGAGAGACCTAAAATACTGTTTCAGCACTCATGAAGCTTTCCCACTGCAGGTGGGGACCAAGGACTTTAACCAAGGTCCTTGTACACTGTAATGTGTACACTCAATCAGGTGCACCACTGCCCAACCCCTCTATTCTACATCTCTACTTGAATCCTTACTGGAGACCTTAATTTATCTTTTATAAAATTCCCAGATACCTCCCTCCAAAACATACTTCTTTCAGTCTTGCCCATATCATGTAATGATGTTTCTCAGTTTTAACACAATGGAGTCATCCTCAGTTCCTACCTTGCCCCCATGTCCACTCTGTTAGCAAACCCTCTTGATTATGACTGACCTCTTCTCAAGTCTATAACTTCAAGTATATCCAGAATTCTATTGCTTCTCACCATTCCCTCCATTGTCACACTGATCTGGGTTAAACTCTCCTCTCCTCTCCCTCTGCATCATTCTACTAGACTCCTAACTGGTCTCCCTGATTCTGCATGTGTCCTCCTACTATCTATTCCCCACATGGAAGCCAGGAGCTTGTGTTAAGCCTAAGTCAGATCTGCTTTCCTTCTGCTTAACCAGTCCCCAACACTCCATGTCTTCTGAGTCAAATCCCTAACTATGTGCTCCGGAGTATTTCAAAGCTAGCCTTTATCTCTCTGATCACAGCACTCAGTCCTCTCTCTTCCTTACTCTACACCAGTCCTGTAGTCTCGTTGGCCATTTTTCTACATGCCAGATTTTCTTCTGCCTCTGGCTGTCCTCCCTCTGCCTGGAATTACTTCTCCTATATACTATTGGCTATACTCACTCCTGTGCTTCCTCCATATCTTTATTCAAATGTTGGCTTTCCATCAAACCATGCCCTGAACACACTATCTAGAATTCATCCTCCCACATACCTACCCCCTGTTCCTGCTTTCTATGTCATTTTCCTTCTGTCCAGAGGGGGAAATCACTATCACCTGCTATATACTGTAATTACATTATATTGTAAGTTTGATAAAGACAAGGACTTTGGTGTTTCATTTACTATCATCTCTCTGGAGTCTAGAATGTTGACCAATTTATCATAAGAGTTTAAGATGAATGATTGAATGAATGAGCATACAGGTTTCATGAAGTTTACTAATTTCTCTCAAATTTAAAAAAAAAAAAAGTTGGCAACTGGAAAGTGTTAGAACCAGAATTTAAGACACATTTCAGAATCCTGATATTTTCATGATGGCTACATACCCAACCCAAGATATGAAATTCTCCACCTTGTTTGAAAGACAAGGCCCAATAAGTCATAAAATATTCATAATCTCATGAAATAAACATTTCTTGGTGTCCCTACTGGGACTTCCCACTCATCCTTAATGTATTCAATCCAAACAAACAGAACAGAAAAGGAGCTACTGCCCTTAGAATAGAAAAGCAAGATAACAGCTCCCTAAATTTCAAGTTGTAATTAGTAACTGCAGCAAGCAAATGGGGTTTTAGATAAACCAAGAGCATTATCATTGGCCTGCTGCAAGAATTAAGCACACTAAGACTAGGGTTCATCTCAACTCATAAGACAACTGGGAAATAAAGTCCCATTTATGAAAGTTGAACTTGAATGAACCTTCCCCTTTGGGACACAGTCACCTCAGAATTCAGTGTTCTCATTGACCTAGAAATTTTGTATTCATCCTAATAAAATTTACATATATTCTGAGGGCTAAATTGCATGCAAGTCCAATCTTTTACAAAGCAATGTGTATAAAGAAAAAAAAGATAAAATAATACTTGTGTTGAACCTTATGACATGTTGAGCTAGAATTAATAGTTTTATAATTAGACTATCATTTAAGTATCACATTAGCTCTGTAACATGGCATCATGCCCACATTTCAACAATGAATGTTGGGTTATTTCATCTTCCTATAACACTCGCATAAATAAATACTACAGTAGTGCTTTCTATCCAAGTCTCTCCGACTCTAATGCTGTGACTCTCACCAATGTGTTAGATTACCTTCAGTAAAAGGATTAAGAAGTTAAGATGAGATGAAATTCAATATCACACCCTTGCCTCTAGGAGCTAAGCTTTTTAGCAAGAAAAAAAAAAAGTGAGTGTGTGTGTGTGCAGTGCTGCAGGTGACTCTCTGTCTCCTCTCCCCTTCCTCTCAGTTTCTGGCTATCTCTATAAAATAAATAAATATTAATATATATATTTTTAAAAGAATTCTCTACTTAATTCTGGGGGTGAGAAAGGTGTAAAAGTATACCCCTCCTATCTCATAATTTTCTGTCAACATTAAGTCATTAATAAAAAATGGGGGGAAGGAATTCTCTATAGGTAAGGCATCTGAATTATAGGTCAGGTTTTAAAGTCTGTTATGAGACAATGGGAATTCCAGAGAGGGAGAGACATTACTATTGAAAAAGACCAAAAAAAAAAAAAAATTAATCAACTAAAGCAGCAACCTTCTTAAGTACAAGATTCTAACAGTACATGAACATCTGTGCCACGTATTTGGAACTATTCAGGAAAAGAAGATAGAGCCTGCTGCCCTATTGCTTTCTTCCATTTGGTCTTTTTTATTTTTTTAACTTAATAAAGACAGAGAGATAGGGGAGCCAGAGAGGAAGAGAGACAGAGAGAGTTGTATTGCATTACCGCTCATGAAGCTTGCTCCCAGCAGGTAGGGGCAGGGGGCAAGAACCTGGGTTCTTATGCACTGTAATATTTGTGCACTCAACTAAGTGCTGTGCCTCTGCCATACCCCTCCTATTTGATCTTAAGACTACCATTTCCTTGTATTTTTTACCTGAACTTCCTCCAGGCAGTGAATATGTTAACAACCTGCTTCTCAAAGCTAAAAGCCCCCAGGAAAATTGCCACTTTATAAATCACACTTCAAGGGGGGGTAGATAGCTTAATGGTTATGCAAAGAGACTATCAAGCCAGAGGCTCTGAAGTCCCAGGGTCAATCTCTCACACCACCACCATAAACTAGAACTGATCAGTACTCTGGGGGAAGGGGGTGGAATTTATAAATCACACTTCACTCTGTATTGATTGACTCTCATGTTTTCATCCTAAGGCAGTTGAGAGCTGGCATCTGATGCACAGAGAACATTGATGCAGAGGGAGGAGGGGTAAGAAAGAGGAACAAGTCATTGTAGAATCTAGGGAAGACCCCAGGCTCCAGGGAAAATGAAGCCCTGAGGCAGACCCAGCTGGGCTACCAGTGGGCTGAATCTGCAGATGCTTAGATGCTGGGGAAACAATAAGGGAGGGTGGAGAGGGGAGTTCTTACAACTGAGAGAAACCACATTCACAGGGGTCCCTGCAAATTAGAGACCCCGACTGGCTCTTGTCTCTGAATAAATTTAAACAGGTTTAAGCAGCTGTTAAGTTTGCAAGTTTTGTCAATTTATTGAGTCCAGATCTGTGCTCAAGTCCTGCCTCACTGTAGGAGTCTGAGCGTGTTACTTGATTCCTCCCCTTGTCTGAATAAGGATTTAATAATAATAGCCACAGTGACTTCATAGATTCCTTGTTGGGACTGAGTTAACGCCTGTGTTATGGACTGAATTAATTATACTTCCTAACTTTTGAAAAGAGAGAGCCTAGCCCCTAGTACCTCAAAATGCAACCCCATTTGGAAACAGAATCTTTACAGTCTAATTAGTTAAGATGAGGTGATGCTGAAGTAGACTAGGGCTTGAATCCAGTGAGACTGCTCTCATTATAAGGCAAGAGACATAGAAGCATGAAGGTAGCACCTTGTAATGGGGAGACAGAGATTGAAGAGTTGCAGCTGGGGAAAGAAAAAAAAGCATTTGTAGGCTGGGGAGATAGTATAATGGATATGCAAAAAAAGACTTTAATACCTGAGGCATCAGAAGTCCCAGGCTCAATCTCTAGCATCACCATAAAGCAAGAGCATTAATGGTCCCTACCTCTTTGAGCTGATGTAAGAACTTGTTACTATGTTAGTACAAGTCATGAAACAAAATGAACAGGCCCCAGAGTGGGCATTAAGTCAGTGCAGTCTAGAATCCATATTCTGCCCCTGGTCTTGCTGTTTGTGCTTCCTTTAGCACCTGACTGCAACTGCCAACTTGTGTGTTCTTGACTACCAAGACTACTGGTTAAGCTCACATGTTAGGCTAGTGGTTCAAGTCCCTGCTCCCCATCTTGGGGAGGGGAGGTGTTACGACACTTCATGAGCAGTGAAACAAGTACTACTGCAAGTCTCTGTCTCTCTTTTTTATTTAATTTTTTGGTTTTATTTATTTTGTTAATTCTTCTTCTTCCATCTGATTGATTGGATAGTGAAAGAGAAGACATCAAAGAAAGGTTTTTTTTTAAAAAAAAAAAAAAAGGAAGCAAAAAAAAAGAAATATAAATTCATGTGTTGCAATGGTGGTTATCACTGGGTTGAGAAGAGGAATCATGGAACTTTGGTGAAGGGTATAGTATAATCTCATAATCCTGTAAACTATTATAATATCACTTTCTTCTTCTTCTAGTGTTTGCCCTTCTTCCGTAGCCAGTCAACAGTGTCAGGTTGAGCCTGATGTAAAGTTTCAAGACCTCCTTTGAATCTGGAGAGGTGGCAGTCGTTGACTATGTGGGTCATAGTCTGTCCGTAGCCGCAGGGGCAGTTCGGGTCGTCTCTGGCTCCCCAGCTGTGGAACATAGCGGCACACCGGCCATGGCCTGTTCGATAGCGATTGAGGAGGGCCCAATCATAACGTGCTAGGTCAAAGCCGGGTTGACGCTTGCAGGGGATAATTCTTATTTATAAAACGGGAAATGCCAACAAGACAATAGGCTAAGAGGGGTACTGTTCCACACAATTTCCACCACCAGAACTCCGTATCCCTTCCCCTCCCTTGATAGCTTTCCTACATTTTATTTATTTTAATGAGAGAGACAGAGACTGAGACAAGAGCACTACTCAGCACTGGCTTATGGTGGTGCTGAGGATTAAACTTGGAACTTCAGAGTCTCAGGCATGACAGTCTATTGCATAACCATTAAACTGTCTCCCCAGCCCAAGTCTATCTCTTTCCCTTTCTACCTCCCCCTCTCGTCTTAATTTCTCTCTGTCCTATCAAATCAAGAAGGAAAATAATTAAAATTAAATTGTAAATCCAATCACTGTCACACCACCTTTTGCAAAAAAAAATTTTTTACAGCAAGATGTTCTTTATTATATTCTGGAGTGCAGTGAAGGCAGGAGCATTGCACTGCTCACATCAGTGTCGGTGGCCCAAGCTTTTGCTTAACCCTGTTTATTAGGGTCAGATCACCTATTCCCTTAGGTCATTTCAGACAGCCCTGTTTCTTTGAGGTCATGTTTTCAGGGTTACCAGAGCTGAAAGAGGCTAGAAAAGATTCTCTCCTATAAGTTTCAGAGGCAGTGAATTAATTTGCTTGAGCTGCAAAAGCAAAAATATCTTAGTCTGGGCAGCCCAAACAAGACAAAAGTTCCAAATCAAGATTTCACAACATCACCTTCTGGTGAGGACTTTTCCTACCTTCCAGATAGATACCTCTTCTTGTTGAGTCTTGGATACCTGGTGAAGAGAGATAAAGAGAGCTCTCTCTTGGGGGTCAGGTGGTGGTGCACCTGGTTAAGTGCTCACATTACAGTATGTAAGGACCCAGGTTCAAGCCCCTGGTCCCCACCTGCAGGGGGAAAGTGGCACTAGTAGTGAAATAAGGATGCAAGTGTCTCCCTATCTCTGTCTCTTTCCCTTTCTATCTCCCTCTCCCCTCTCAATTTCTCTCTGTCTTTTCCAATAAAGTAGAAAGGAAAAGGAAAAAAAAATGGCCCTAAGAAGCAGTGAATTTGTTGTTGTACTGAGCCCCAGTGATAACCTGGTGATGATGATGATGATGATGATGATGATGATGATGATGATGATGATGATAATACCTTCTGCACCCCTTAAAAGTTTTGAATTTTGGTCCATATTTTTAAAGGGGGGTAAGTATTAGGGGAAGATTACCAGATCACTCTAAACTCCAATTCCATCAGGACCCAGAGAGAAATTCCATCAGGAACCAGAGAGAGAAGAGGAAAAAAAAAGGAAGGACACTGAGAAGTAGTAAGTGTGACTTAGAAGAGAAGAGAGAAATTATACCCCTCTTATCTTATAATTTTGTAAATGAATACTGAATCACTAATAAAAATTAAAGTAATGGAGAAGGAGAAAGAAAAGGAGAAGGAGGAAGAAGAGGAGGAGGAGGAGGAGAAGAAAAAGAAAAAGAAAAAGGACAAGAGAAGCAAGCTAGAAGTCTAGGGGGTCCTCAGATAACATCATTTTGTTCAACGTTATTTTTATTACAACATCGATTTTTTTAAAAATCAATCCTGGCTGATGGTGAACAAAATGATATTATAAGGGGAGCTGATTTCATTAAGTATCATTTTACTTAAATTCAGTTTTCAAAACCCTACTGATGTTAAGGAGGGTGTGTCATATCAGAAGGGTTACCAGAATGCTAAGGAAACCTGAGAAGAAACTGATCTGATCTGGTCGTTCTGTGAGATCTCAGAAAACTAAACCTCACAAACATCTCTGAAGTTCCCGTTATGCTCATGAGGATGAATTGCTGGCTGCCAAGAGCTCAAGTCAGGATTCAGTAACTTAAAAAAAGAAAAGAATTTTCTGGAGAATCTCTGGTGGTTTAGAAAGAAAGAAAGAAAGAAAGAAAGAAAGAAAGAAAGAAAGAAAGAAAGAAAGAAAGAAAGGAAGGAAGGAAGACTGGAGAATCCATGTAAGGCTAGAATGAATGATCTTAACCCTGGGGGTTAGACAGATGGTGGCACACCCAGTGGAGGCACACACATTACTATGCTCTAGGACCCAGGTTCGAGCTGCTGCTCCCTACTTGCTGGGGGGAATCTTCACAAGCTGTGAAGCAGGGCTGCCAGTGTCTATTTTTTTAAAAAATATTTATTCCCTTTTGTTGCTCTTGTTGTTTTACTGTTGTTATGATTGGTGTCATTGTTGTTGGATAGGACAGAGAGAAATGGAGAGAGGAGGGGAAGACAGAGAGGGGGAGAGAAAGATAGACACCTGCAGACCTTCTTCACTGCCTGTGAAGCGACTCCCCTACAGGTGAGGAGCTGGGGGCTTGAATTGGGATCCTAAGTGTCTATCTTTTATCTTTCCTTCTCTGTCTATCCCACTCAGCCCTCTTAACTCCTCTCTGTTTTATCAAATAAAATAGAGAAGGCGAAAAAAAAAAAGCTGAACTTGGACAAGGCATTGTCTGTATTTTTAAAAAAATATTTTTAAACTTTATTTATTTATTTTATTTGATTGAACAGAAAGAAATTGAGAGACAAGGGGAGAATGATATATGCAGCACGGTAACACATGCACTCAAGCAGGTTCACCACTACCAGGTCCCCAGCCTTGTCTGTATTCTAACCTTTTAAATCTCTCCTGTGACATTTGTGCAAAAAGTGGGAGCCGGCAAGCAACCTAGTTAGGAATACACACACACACACACACACACACACACACACACAGTGTATGCATATTGAACTGACAAAGATTCACTATTGTTTTCTGTCTTAGAGAGTGAAGAACTGAAGCAGGAGTAGACAGCATAATGGTTATGCAAAGAAATTCTCATGCCTGAGGCTCTGAAGTCCCGGGTTCAATCCCTTGCACCACTGTAAACCAGAGCTGAGCAGTACTCTGGTAAAAAAAAAAAAGAGAGAGAAAGAGAGAGAGGGGAGGGGAGAAAGAAAGAAAAAGAGAGGGGGGAGAGAGAAAGGGAGAGGAAGAGAGAGATAGGGAGAGAGGGAAAGGGAGAGGGAAAGAGATTAAGAACTGATCATGACTCAGACAAGGCCTTGGGGTCTTCTAGAATCTACAATCAAGCTGAATGAGGAGAAGCTTCAACACTGAAAATAGCACAGCAATGATCTCTTAAAACAAATTTTACTTACAGTGAGGGAACCAGAAAGCCCCAGGAGAGATGTGATAACAGGACAATGCCCACAATTTTGACAGAAGCAGGAGATCAGTGGGTTTGGGGTGGCAAAGAAAATTCTAGAAAAAGCAACAAAGTGAATCAGGACGTGAGGAGAAATAACATTGGGTGAAGACAAGAAAGAAAAAAGAAGAGGGGTGAGGGAAAGGCTTGGTGAATTCAAGAAAGTTGTTTCTTTTCAGCAGCATCTCAGTGCCCTGGAGATTATCTTTCAAAACAGCTGTTCCCCAACAACTCCTTAAGGCTGGGAAGAAAGGAAAACATTCCCACGCCAACTCTGCTCTGGAAATAGAAGCTGAAGAGACACAAAAATACTCAGGCCACTATGGCAGCCTGAGTGGGAGCTTTTTATGGAACAAACAGCTCTGAGGGTTCCTGAAGGCCTCGCTCCTCCTGCTCCTCCTCCTCCTCCTCACTCCTCCACCTCTTCTTCCTCCTCCTTCTCCTGCTCACACTCTTGTTCACTTTCTCCTTTGGCACCCACTCTCTGGTTAGCTCAGAAGAGAGTGGAGGGGGCACTCTGCCATCTGGAGCCAGAGCCAGCCCTCCTGCTGCTGCAACCCCAAAATGTGTGCTCTTCCCAGGAAGGACAACAATGATAATTATTTTTTTTTAAATCTAATAATAAAAACAGTCTAAGTTGTCTCTAGCATTGAGTGCGGAACTGTTCTGAAAGCCTGTGTGCAAGCTGTGTCTGCTACAATGGCTTGCTTGAGCAGCACAGGAACTGAGGTCTGGGTACCTGCGAATAAAGTTGGGGAAGAGGGGTCGGGCGGTAGTGCAGCGGGTTAAGCGTGCGTGGCGCAAAGCACATGGACCCGACCGGACTAAGGATCCGGGTTGGAGCCCCCGGCTCCCCACCTGCAGGAGAGTCACTTCACAGGTGGTGAAGCAGGTCTGCAGGTGTCTATCTTTCTCTCCCCCTCTCTGTCTACCCCTCCTCTCTCCATTTCTCTCTGTCCTATCCAACAACGAACGACGTCAATAATAACAATAATAACCACAACAAGGGCAACAAAAGGGGGGAAAGATGGCCTCCAGGAGCAGTGGATTCATGGTACAGGCACTGAGCCCCAGCAATAACCCCGGAGGCAAAAAAAAAAAAAAAAATGAAGTTTGGGGTGTGGAGGGATGAGGATGGGGGATAGCTTACCTGGTAAAGTGTAGGGCTTGGTATATTGAAGGCTCTCACTTCAGTTTCTGCACTGCATGAACTGGAGTTGTTCTCCACCTTTCTCTCTCTCTCCCTCCCTCTCTCTTTTCATCTCTCTCTCTCTCTCTCTCTCTCTTTCATGTGAAATGCTGTTTCATGTGGAATTAAAACATTCATTTTTTTTAAGGAAAGAAAAAAAGTAAAACTGAAGCAAAGACAAATTGGCCAGAAGATAACTCACCTGGTAAAACACACAGCTGTGTTTGAGGGCCTGGGTTTGAGTTCAGACATCACAATGAAACACCATGGCAGTGACTGTGTTGTCTCTCCCTCTCTGTATGTTTATCTCTCCCTCTTCTCTCTTTCAAAATAAAGAGCTAAAAAATTGAGCTGGGGGAGGAACGGTTGGGTGGTAGCATACCAGGTTAAGAGCACATAGGAAGAAGAGCAAGGACTGCACAAAGATCCCTGTTCAAGCCCCCCCCCCCCACCTGTAGGGGGTGTCTCATCACAAGGGGTGAAACAGGTCTGCAGGTGTCTATCTTTCTCTCCCCCTCTCTGTCTTCCCCTTCCCTCTCATTCTCTTTGTCTTATCAAAAAAAGTGAAAAAAATTATTGAGTCAAGGAGGGCACTCAATAGTATATGATGTGCATAAACCCCTGAGTTCCTACCCTAGCACCCAAATTTGAAAAAACAAAAGAGAGGTTGGACCATGTGCCTGAAGTCATTTAAGTATCTTGTCATCCTGATTCATACTGCACCAAAAAAAGCAGTAATATTCTACAGTTTTCAAAGGCAGAAGAGGGGAGAATGTGGGTGAGGGGAGAGGGCTTTTCAAATATGAAAAGAGGCCCATCTCTGGTGAGCCTGGTACAGCACTCATGTTACCATGCACTCAAGGACTGGGTTCAAGTCCCTGGTCCCCACCTGCAGAAAGAAAGTTTCATGAAGTATGAAACAAGTATGATAGGTGTCTGTCTCTCTTCCTCTCTATCTTCCCACCCGTTCAATTTCTCTCTGTCCTTTCAAATAAAGGAGGGGGGGGGGGGAGGAGGGAGAGAAAATGGCTGCCGCGAGATGTGGATTCATTGTACAGGCTCTGAGTCCTAGCAATAACCCTAGTGGCAAAGAAGGGAGGAAGGAAGGAAGGAAGGAAGGAAGGAAGGAAGGAAGGAAGGAAGGGAGGGAGGAAGGAAGGAAGGGAGGAAAAAGAAAGGAAGGAAGGAAGGAAGGAAGGAAAAAGGAAGAAAGAAAGAGAGAGAAAGAGAAAAAGGGAAAAGGAGAGTCTATGCCATACTACTCTGAACACGCCCAACTTCGTCTGATCTCAGAAACTAAGCAGGGTCGGGCCTGGTTTGTACTTGGATTTAAGAAAGAAAGAATAGAGAGAGAGAGAGAAGGAGGGAGAAAGTAACTTATAAGTTCCCCATCCAAGTTTGACATTGTGTTTTCCCTTTTTGATTGTTTAAGTTATACCTATGAGTAAGATCCAGTATTTATTTATATATTATTATTATTTATTATTTATTATTTATTAGCTAGAGACAGAGAAAACTGAGAAGGAAAGGGTAGACAGAGAGATACCTACAGCCCTGCTTCACCACTTGTAAAGCTTCGCCCTTGCAGGTGGGGACCAGGAGCTTGAAGCCGGATCCTTGCACACTTGAAATGTGCACTCAACCAGGTACACCACCACCTGACCCATGATGTCTAATATTTGCCCTTCTCTTGTTGACTTGTCTCATTTAGCATGATACTGAAGCAACAAAGAACCAACTATTCAGAAAGTGTATTTACACTGGCGGGCTTAGTGTCCAATCTCTCCAAAAAGAGCACCAGCCCCCAATCTTTGTTCTCTGGAGTATTTATACTTATAGGACAGGTTTCTGAGTGACTTGATGCAATTTCATTGGTGCATAGCAAGCAGGGAGCACAGACATAGAATACTAGCTGTTGTCTCTTACAGTTCACACATGTCTTTCCTTATAAGGCAATGGTATCTTCTTTGTCCAGATTTAGCATGGCTTTTCTTTACCTAGTGCAATAGCATGTGTCAATAACTGTACTGGAAACCATTAATAATCATTCCCCATTCAAATGATTTCAACAGAGGGTATGGGTGGTGGCACACCTGGATAAGCGTGCACATTGCAGAGCACAAGGACCCAGGTTCAAGCCCCCGGTCCCCACCTGCAGGGGGAAAGCTATGTAAGTGATGAAGCAATACTGCAGTTCTCTCTCTATCATCTATCTATCTATCCATCTCTATCATCTCTATCATCTACCTCTCTCTATCTATCTCCACTTTTCTCTCCATTTCTGACTGACTGTACCCCATTAATAAAGATAATAAAAAGGAAAAAAATCAGGGCTGGGTGGTGGCACACCTGGTTGAGTGCAGGTGTTACGGTGCACAAAGACCCAGGTTCGAGCCCCTAGTCCCTACCTGCAGGGAGAATACTTTGTAAGTGGTGAAGCAGTGTTGCAGGTGTCTCTCTGTCTCTCCCTCTCTATCACCCCCTTCCCTCTCAATTCTGGCTGTCTCTATCTGGCGAATAAAATAAAGATAATTAGAAAAAAAATTTTAAACGGAAAAAAATCATTTAAAAAGAATTTTTAAAAAATCACAATTTTCCAGTGTTCTGGAATCCCTGACATTCCTCCTCTCTCCCAGTCCAGCTGTCCTCTAGTAAGAACTCCTACTCAGGATAACTCAGCCCAAACCCACTCCATCTATACTGAGTTAAAAAGAAAAGCTTCTTGTTTCAGGTTAAGGCAGTTAACACTTTAGACATGAGGACACTGGTTCTCACTTCTCTTTCTGCTTCATTAAATCTGCTGTGGGAGGGAGGTCTAAACATTATTTTAGCAATCTTACCATCAGATTCAGATTCAGGGAGCCACCATGCATATGTTTGGCTCTAACACAGACTAACAGTATTACTGAAGTTTAGTCTAAAGTAATTGTCATGCATATGGAATCTCACCACTTAGCCTTCATTCCTCAACAAAGTAGCAGTAGCCCAGTGAGAGAGGAGCCACCAGGAGGAAGCTGATGGAAAAATCCAGGTGAGGGGGTTGGGTAGTGGTGCACCCAGTTAAGCATACATGCTACCATGCACAAGAGGCCAGGTTCAAGCCTCCACTCCCCACCTATAGGGGCGATGCTTCACAAGTGGTGAAGCAGGTTTGCAGGCATCTATCTTTCTCTCTGTCCCTCTATGTCTCCCTTCCCCTCTCAATGACTCTCTTTCCTGTCAAATAAAAAAATTAAAAAAAACATTTTTAACATAGATGCCAAAATATTAAACAAGATCTTGGTCAACTGGATAGAGCAGCACAATAAAAAATTCGTTCATCACGACCAAGTGGGATTCATCCCAGGAATGCAAGGCTTGTTCAACATCCGTAAGTCAATCAATGTCATTCACCACATCAATAAAAGCAAAGCCAAAAACCACATGATTATCTGAATAGATGCAGAGAAAGCCTTTGACAAAATCCAACACCCATTCATGCTCAAAACTCTACAAAAAACAGGAATAGATGGGAAATTCCTCAAGAGAGTGGAATCCATATATAGCAAACCTACAGCCAACATCTCAATGCACAGAAGCTGAAAGCATTCCCCCTCAGATCAGGGACTAGACAGGGCTGTCCACTATCACCATTACTCTTCAACATAGTATTGGAAGTTCTTGCCATAGCAATCAGGCAAGAGAAAGAAATGAAAGGAATACAGATTGGAAGGGAAGAAGTCAAGTTCTCACTATTTGCAGATGATATGGTAGTATACATAGAAAAATCTAAAGAATCCAGCAGAAAACTACTGGAAGTTATTAGGCAATATAGCAAGGTGTCAGGCTACAAAATCAATGTACAAAAAATCAGTGGCATTTGTTTATGCAAACACTAAATCTGAAGAAGAAGATATCCAGAAATCACTCCCATTTACTGTTTCATCAAAATCAATAAAATACCTAGGAATAAAGTTGACCAAAGAAGTGAAAGAATTGTATGCTGAAAACTATGAGTCGCTACTCAAGGAAATAGAAACTGATACCAAGAAATGGAAAGATATCCCATGCTCATGGATTGGAAGAATAAATATCATCAAAATGAGTATTCTCCCCAGAGCCATATACAGATTTAATGCAATACCATTCAAAGTTCCACCAAGCTTCTTTAAGAGAATAGAACAAACACTATAATCATTTATCTGGAACATGAAAACACCTAGAATTGCCAAAACCATCTTGAGGAAAAGAAACAGAAATAGAGGCATCACACTCCCAGATCTCAAACTATATTATGAAGCCGTCATCATCAAAACAGCATGGTACTGGAACAAAAATAGGCACACAGACCAGTGGAACAGAATTGAAAGCCCAGAAATAAATACCCACACCTATGGACATCTAATCTTTGGTAAGGGGGCCCAGAGTACTAAATGGAAGAAGGAGGCTCTCTTCAATAAATGGTGCTGGGAAAACTGGGTTGAAACATGCAGAAGAATGAAGTTGAGCCACTTTATCTCACCAGAAACAAAATTCAACTCCAAATGGATCAAAGACCTGGATGTTAGACCAAAAACAATCAAATACTTAGAGGAAAACATTGGTAAAACACTTTCCCATGACACCTCAAGGACATCTTTGATGAAACAAACCCAATTGCAAGGAAGACTAAAGCAAAAACAAACCAATGTGACTACATCAAATTGAAAAGCTTCTGCACATCCAAAGAAACTATTAAACAAACAAAGAGACCCCTCACAGAATGGGAGAAGAGCTTCACATGCCATACATCAGACAAGAAACTAATCACCAAAATATACAAAGAGCTCAGCAAACTTAGCACCAAAAAAGCAAATGACCCCATCCAAAAATAGGCAGAGTATATGAACAAAACATTCACTACAGAGGAGATCCAAAAGGCTAACAAACATATGAAAAACTGCTCTAGGTCACTGATTGTCAGAGAAATGAAAATTAAGACAACATTGAGATACCACCTCACTCCTGTAAGAATGGCATACATCAAAAAGGACAGCAGCAACAAATGCTGGAGAGGCTGGGGACAGAGGAACCCTTTTGCATTGCTGGTGGGAATGTATATTGGTACAGCCTCTGTGGAGAGCAGTCTGGAGAACTCTCACAAGGCTAGATATGGACCTTCTGTATGATCCAGTAATTCCTCTCCTGGGCTTATACCCCAAGGATTCCATAACACCCAAACAAAAAGAGGTGTGTACTCCTAGGTTCAAAGCAGCACAATTCATAATAGCTAAGACCTGGAATCAACCCAGGTGCCCAACAACAGATGAGTGGCTGAGAAAGCTGTGGTATATATACAAAATGGAATACTATACAGCTATCAAGAACAATGAACCCACCTTCTCTGACCCATCTTGGACAGAGCTAGAAGGAATTATGTTAAGGGAGCTAAGTCAGAAAGATAAAGATGAGTATGGGATGATCCCACTTATCAACAAAAGTTGAGAAAGAAGATCTGAAAGGGAAACTAAAAGCAGGATCTGACTAAATTGAAAGTAGGGCACCAAAGTAAAAAATCTGTGGTGAGGGGGAGGGTGGACATGCGGCTTCCTGGGCCGGTGGGGGGTGGGGGTGGGTGGGTGGGATGGGACACAGTCTTTTGGTAGTGGGAATGGTGTTTATGTACGCTCCTAGTAAAGTGTAGTCATAGTCATAATCACTAGTTAATTAATAGGAGGGGGGAAAATTAACTGTATGTCTCAAAGTTTTTAAGACACAGATTGAGTCTTCTTAATATATAGGCTGTGTATTTGATATGCGGACTCTCTCAAAAGCCTAGACCAAGTAGATCAGAAGCATCCAATAGCACAGCTATATACAAGATACTGGGTACTATACAGCAAACCCTAACAAAAGGACTTTTCAAAGTTAACCCAATTACCAAATAATGTGTTGATAACATTAACTATCCATTGTCTTTTTGAACCCTAAGACAGCAGGAACCTCACATCTCCACTATAGAGCCTATATTTCCCCCAGTCCTGGAACCTTAGGATAGGGCCCACTTTCCCACATGCCTCTCCCAATCCATATCAAATAATATTGCATCTGTCGATCGCAACCCAATCAATGCAACGATTGCCACTTCAACATGCTTCAGCTCAGACTGTGTCCAGAGACTTCACGTGTGGAATGACAACCCTTCAGCTTCATTACTCGGGTGAGACCTTTCCTTTCACAGTATTCTCTAATTCCATCCCAGGTGGTTCACTTTCTAACAAAGTCCCAAAACCTAGATATAGACCAGGTTCTGTGAGAGAGGGCATATGTTCACATGTATCCATAAACTAGTGCAAAATATATACCTGAAAGCAGAAGTACACTAGAGTTTGCAGTGAGTACCCCCCCCCCAACACTTCCTCTCCACTCTTCCAACCTTTGGGTCCATGATTGCTCAATAATTTGTTTGGCTTTGTATGTTAACTCTCTTTTCAGCCACCAGGTTCCAGATGCCATCAGAATGCCGGCCAGGCTTTCTTGGACTGAAGACCCCACCAATGTGTCCTGGAGCTCTGCTTCCCCAGAGGCCCACCCTACTAGAGAAAGCTAGAGGCAGACTCGGAGTGCGGACCAACCAGTCAATGTCCATGTTCAGGGGGGAAGCAATTACAGAAGCCAGACCTTCCACCTTCTGCAACCCACAATGACTCCGGGTCCATGCTCCCAGAGGGATAAACAATGGGAAAGCTATCAGGGGAGGGGATGGGATATGGAGATTGGGTGGTGGGAATTGTGTGGAGTTGTACCCCTCCTATCCTATGGTTTTGTTAATTTATCCTTTCTTAAATAAAAAATATATTTTAAAAAATGGCAAGTTACCAGACTTGAAAAAAAAAGGCCACCAGGAGTAGTGGATTCATAGATTCATAGTGCTGGCACCGAGCCCCAACAATAACTCTGATGGCAATAATAAAAAAACAGACAATCCAGGTGAAGAAATATTCATAAACATTCATCTCCTGAACATACTCCTTTCCTCCAAAATAAGACAACCACATTTGCAATTACCCTGTGGAGGTAGACAACCGAGATACCCATCAGTCTTCATGTGAGTCTTCAGTCTCAGTCTGTGTAACATGCCCGTGTTAATGTTGGTAGCTGGAGGAAGAAGAGAGTTTAGTGGAATCCAACTATCCGAAATTCTTAATGTAAGCTACTGTTCCCATATAAAAGGGGACAGCTCGCCAATTTAATTTTCCTGTTCATTATCCCTATCCTTCCGGTAAATTTGCCTCTTGTAATCTGTATTACATAGATTCTAATTTGTTTCCAAGTCTAAATATTCTTACTTCAATTTCACAGAAAGAACCCACAGCTAGCAACCTGCAGTTTCACACCTCTCTCTATCTGTGTGTGTGTGTGTGTGTGTGTGTGTGTGTGTGTGTGTGTGTGTGTGTGTATCTAGCTCACCAGAGCAACCAGCAACATGATAGCTCCATTACCCCAAATAGGCATCTTAATCTCTACTGCCCTTATCCTGCCCATATGATGGAAGTTTTCATAATGTCTGAGAGTTAATTTGGTTGCTTTAGTTGCAAGTTTGTTATTTCCACTCTGCAAATGAGTGGAACCAACTAGCAATCCTCTTTCCCCCCACATGCTTGTTTCACTTAGCATAATTACTTCAGTTGCCACCTATTTTGTCCCAAAAGGCACAATCCATTTTCCACAGCATCTACCTCCCACGGCTTCTTTATTCAGACAACTGCTGATGAGGAGGTAGGCTGATCTGATGTGATGGCTGTTGTGAGTGGTGCAGTGATAAACATACATGACTCTGCCCTTTTGAGACAGTGTTGTTTTTGCTCTTCAGATAAATGCCTACAAGTAGTGTTGCCATATTTATACCCCTTTCCCATATTAGGAAGCTACTCTCTTCCCTGATCCAGCCTTCTGGTCCTTTTCCCAGCCATGACATCATCTCCCCAGACAATAACTTGGATCCACCTGCATATCAGATTTCAGGCTCAGGCAAAAAAAAAAAAAAAAAAAAAAAAACTAGTATAGCCACAGGCCCTTTGGAATATAACTAAAATATGCCTATTAGATATCTACAAAATGGACGACCCCCCTCCCAACACTTCATCTGCACTATTCTAGCCTTTAGGTCCATGATTGTTCAACAATTTGTTTTGCTTTGTATGTTAATTCTTTTTTTAGCCACCAGGTTCCAGATGCTAGCAGGATGCTGACCAGAGTTCCCTGGACAGACAACCCCACCAATGTTCCTTGGAGCTCTGCTTCCCCCAGAGCCCCACCCTACTAGGGAAAGAGAGGCAGGCTGGGAATATGGATCAATCTGCCAATGCCCATGTTCAGTGGGGAAGCAATTACAGAAGCCAGACCTTCAACCTTCTGCATCCCACAATGATCTTGGGTCCATACTCCCAGAGGGTTAAAAAATAGGAAAGCTATCAGGGGAGGGGATAGGATATGGAGTTCTGGTGGTGGGAATTGTATGAAGTTGTACCCCTCTTATCCTATGGTTTTATCAGTGTTTCCTTTTTAGAAATAATTTTTTTTTCTTAAAAAGTAGTTTTGCCAGACATAAGACCTTTCCATTTTTTCCACACCATTTTCCATAGGGTAAACCACCACATTCTGAGCATCACAGTTTTCTAGGAATTATCCAGAGTCAAGACAACATTGACCCAAATAAAATATTTCACTGGAGGAGTTCAGACTTTCTCTGCCTTTCACATAACTTTTACAAAAATTTAAATGAATTATCTTTTAGAAGTTTTAAAGAAAAAAAAAAGCTATTCAGAAAAAGAATACAGCAGCAAAAGAGAATAGCCCAAGATATCAGTAGTGGGAGGTCTGAATATAGGACATGTAACTCTTTCTTCTCCCCCTCTCATTCACTTTTTCTTCTATTGTTCAGTTTCTATAGAATAAATATGCATCCTATATAATGAGATATCTTTAAGAACAACTGTGTAGTTTTACATGCATTGCTTTATATTTTAGTTTTCTGAATTGTTGGGAAATTGTGAGGATGTGGTAAAGCCTGGCAGGGCTTGACCTGAGGAATGCATCTGTCCTGTCAGTCTCTCTACCAAGAGGTTGACCAAGGAAGGACAAGAGTAATCCCAAAGGTTTGCCCCATCTTATCAGACTCCCTGCCTCACAAAGCACCCTGCATTCCTGATACTATGGCCATTAGATAAAAAGAAAAGGGGAGATCTCAGGAAATTGTGAGGAGCCTTACAAAGCACCCTGCATTTTTCTGCCTCCAGGAGCCTAGCATTCCTTAAAACATTAAGCCAGTTCCCCCTGCTCCACCCTGCATTCCTGATACTATGGCCTATCTACATAATCATTGTTTTGCCTGAAAGATCCCCACCCATTCCATTCCTTTATATCTTCTTTCTACCCTCAAGACCCTCCCTGCCTGCAAGGTATTATTAAACCTAGCAGTTAAAACCCTTGCAACAGTTGCTAAGGAAGTTCCTACCTTTCCAGCTCCCATTTGCCTTTCTCCACCCCTTTCCTAGTATTTCCATTTCTGACTTGCCACATCTGGGTCTGCCCTGCCAGGCTCTACCACATCCTCACAATTTCCTGACACTGAACACTTCATTTAGAGCCTTAGTTTATTTAATTTCTACTTCCTCTGTATTTTTACTTAAGAAAATATTATGGAGACAGCAATGAGATATCATTTCACTCCTATGAGAATGCAATACATCAAAAATTATAGCAACAGTAAGTGCTGTAGAGGTTGTGGGGACAAAGGAACCCTCCTGCACTGCTGGTGGGAATGTCAGTTGGTCTAACCCCTGTGGAGAGCAGTGTGGAGAACTCTCAGAAGGCTAGAAGTGGACCTACCCTATGACCCTGCAATTCTTCTCCTGGAGATATAAACTAAGGAACCAAACACACCCATCCAAAAATATCTGTGTATACCTATGTTCTTA